>NC_140488.1:23301689-23346689 GCF_964271855.1 Acomys minous | reverse complement strand
TGGGGTCACAACATGAGGAACTGTATTAAAGGGTCACAGCATTAGGAAGGGTGAGAACCACTGGCTTAGAGTATTCATTTCTCTCTTTGCCTCTATGACTATGACATCACCAAAGACAAATATAATCATCTTGAATGGTTCTATTGACTCCATGATTTAATTGCTACAAATCCTTCAAAGCCTATCTCAGTGATGTGTGCACAGATCAAGCCTCATTCTTCAGAAGCTGTCCTGCCCCTCCCCCATCTACACATCTATTCTTCCTTGTTAGTCTAGATTTATAATAATCACATGGAAAGCTAAATTTTGTTGTTTAATATGAACTCTTTTTTTTGTTTGTTTGTT
This sequence comes from Acomys minous, assembly GCF_964271855.1. Lineage (NCBI taxonomy): Eukaryota > Metazoa > Chordata > Mammalia > Rodentia > Muridae > Acomys > Acomys minous. Next base: position 23,346,344 of record NC_140488.1, on the reverse strand, counting down.
TTTGGTTTTCCAGGCAGGGTTTCTCTGGGTAGCCTTGGCTGTCCTAGACTCATCCTTGGTTTAAAACCCCAACAGTCTGGGGTGGGGGCCTACACTCCCTGTTTCTCCCTCTGTGGCTCCCTGTCCTTGTCTTTCTTTTATCATTAAGCTTAGTGAATTAAAATCTAGGGGCTGGAGAGATGGCTCAGAGGTTAAGAGCACTGCCTGCTCTTCCAAAGGTCCTGAGTTCAATTCCCAGCGACCACATGGTGGCTCACAACCATCTGTAATGAGATCTGATGCCTTCTTCTGGCATGAGGCATATATGAATGTGAAGCACTGTATACTTAAATAAGTATTAAAATCTAGCTCTTGGACTCTTGACTGTCTTTATTTTAACCAAGTGAAGTCAATTACCTGGCCTTTTACAAGTCTGAGGCTCCCTTCCCTCTCTGGAAGGGACAGAGACTTTCACTATCTCAACCCCAGCTAAGCACACTGCACTCCCTCAAACTGGGGGATCCAGCCAGAAAGCTCCCTCCCTGCTTAGGAAGCCTTCCTTGTGACTGGTTCTCAGGACAGAGCCTTCCTCAGCTAGTCTCCAAAATGCTGAAAAAAACTCTGTGACAGAATTCTCAGCTCAGCCTCCTGGAGAAAGGATAGCACAATTTTGTAGACCAGGCTGGCCTGGAACTCACAGAGATCCACCTGCCTCTGCCTCCTGATTGCTTGGAATAAAAGCATGAGCCACCATGCCCAGCTCTTAAAAAAAACTCTTTCCTATATAAATAGTAAGTGTTGTGGACTCTGGTCTGAGCCAATATAACTTCCAAGGAGATTTTAACCTTTAGCTTCCTCAAAACTTTCAGGATATAATTGTAATTTAGGACCTCATGGACTCTGAGGAATTTCTACAGCAGGTTATCAAACTAATTACAAGTCGGGTGTGGTGGCACACACCTGTAATCCCAGTACTCAGCACTCAGGGAAGTAGAGGCAGGCAGATCTCTGTGACTTTGAGGCCAGCTGGGTTTACAAAGAGGGTCTAGGACAGCTAAGGCTAACACAGAAAACCCATGTCTAGGAAAGAAAAAAAAATTACCTGAAGCTTGAATTCTTGGACATTGAAGAAAACACATATCTAATTGATTTTATTGCCTGATATTTACTGGGAAGAATGATGTTAGAAGGATGACGTAGTATAATAGTAGGATTGTTGTTTGAAAATGCTGTGTGCCTGTGAGTGCGTTGTATGAGTTGTGAGTGTGGGTGCATGCATACCACAGATAGCACATGTGTGCAGGCTCATAACCAAGACTTGGGGCCTCCCTACATCTTGGTTTTGACAGAAGGCCTCTTTTGCTGTCAGTGCTGCGCTGTGCACTCCAGGCTAGCCGGCTAATGAGCTTTCGACTGATTCTCCTGTCTGTACCTCCCACCATTCTTTAAGAATTCTCAGAGTACAGATGTTCACCACCACATCAGGTGTTTTTTTTTTAATTTTTTAAAAAAAAATTTTTATTAATTTATTCTTGTTACATCTCAATGGTTACCCCATCCCTTGTAACCTCCCATTCCTCCCTCCTTCCCATTTTCCCCTTATTCCCCTCCCCTATGACTGTTCCTGAGGGGGATTTCCTCCTATATGGGGGTCGTGGACTTCATGTCATTAGGCTTGCAAGGCAAGTGTCTTTATTCCTTCAGCCACCTAGCTAGCCTTAGATAGGAGTGGAAAATATAGAAAATTAGAATTCTGGCACTAGGTGTCAGCATACGATTAAATTAAAAGTATCTAGGATTTTTTTTTCTAATTTTCTATAGCTTTCAAAATTCTTAGAAGGATAAAAATATAATGCCTTTCCTGGATTTTTAAACAAAGGCAAAGCATACTTGTTTGTGGCTGTAACAATATCGGTGTGAATAAGATTGGACTGCAGTGCTGGCGAGGATGTGAGGAGAGAGGAACACTCCTTCATTGCTGGTGGGAATGCAAACGAGTACACCCGCTTTGGAAAGCCATCTGATTTGGAAATATATCAGAAAATTGGGAATAGGGCTTCCTCAACACCCAGCTATTCCATTCCTTGGAATATACTCAGAAGATGCTTCAGCACACAACAAGAAAATTTGCTCAACCATGTTCATAGCAACCTTATTCATAATAGCCAGAACCTGGAAACAGCCTAAGTGTCCCTCAGTAGAAGAATGGATAAAGAAATTGTAGTACATATACACTATGGAATACTACTCAGCTATTAAAAATAAAGAGTTCCCAAAATTTGTGGACAAATGGATTGAACTAGAAATGATCATAATGAGTGAGTTAACCCAGAAGCAGGAAGAGTCAAATGGTATATACTCACTTACATCTGGACACTAGCCCAAGGATATGTCCCATGAACGTCTACATTTACCAGGAAAGTGGGACAAAGGGGAGGACATCCTATTGGGACTCTAGGTGAGAGAAACATGGGATAATGGGGAAATAGAAAGATCCAGAGGGTCCTAGAAACCTACAAGAAGAACATTATGATGGGCAGATCTGGGCCCAGGGGTCCTGCTCAAACTATGGCACCAGCCAAGGACAATACAGGCAGTAAACTTCGAACCCCTACCCAGATCTAGTCAATGGACAGAACATTCTTCACAGTTGAGTGGAGAGTGGGATCTGACTTTCACACGAACTCTGGTGCCCCATATTTGACCATGTCCCCTGGATGGGGAGGCCCGATGGCACTCGGAGGAAGGATAGCAGACTATCAAGAGGAGAATTGATACCCTATGAGCATATACAGGGGGAGGAAATCCCCCTCAGTCACAGTCATAGGGGAGGGGAGTAAGGGGAAAATGGGAGGGAGGGAGGAATGGGAGGATACAAGGGATGGGATAACCATTGAGATGTAATATTAATAAATTAATAAAATATATTTTTTAAAAAAGATTGGACTACAGCTGTTCACAGTAGGTATTGTAGGGAAATCCCCATGCCTTAAGGAGTTTTAGACTACCTTTGACCTCAGCTATGAAGAGTTGGGAACCAAACCCTTTAATTATCTGATGCACTCTAATGTGGTGTAATGTTCACACCAATCACAGTGCCTGTGTGGATGAACTACTGAGGTTTCTTCCTATGGTAACGACGCGAATCAAATGAAGAGGACTGCTCTGAGAAGCACCTGTGTTCATTGATCCCACGTACACCTAAACTGTGCTACAAGTTAACATTTTGAAAATCTGAAATGGTCACAAACCAAAAAGTTTTCAGTGCCAACATACCACAAATGGCATATTCCATACCTGGCCCCATGCTAGAGCTGTGGTCAATTGCCAAATTCCCCTTCAGGCTCTGGGAAGAAGGTGTATATGAAACAAATTAATTTCCCATCTGGAATAGAGTTGTGCCTCCCAGGTGTCTCATTATGCCTGGATAAATATCCCAAAGTCCAAAAATAGCCAGAAGTCTGAAATACTCCTGTTCAGAGTATTTCACATAAGGGATACTCAGTCTCTACATTCATATATTTAGCGTTTTCTTTTACTGTCAAGTCTCCAAGCCTCTGAAAGTAGAACTTAGAGCATCACCTTCAATGCTGCCTTCATTCTCAGTTCCCATAACCAAAAATGATTAAGTCTTGCAAACCTTCTCACTGTTTCTCAATTCTGTCTCATTGTATGTGACCATTATATATAAACACTTCTGTGACATAATTCTTAAACTTGGTAATAGCCCCCTAAAGAGTTTGAATGTCTCCAATCTTTCCTTTATGCTTTCATGAAGAAAGCCTATTCTGTTAATAACCTACGTCTTTCTGTTGGCTTCAACCATGCTTTACCAGAATGAAACATATTCGTGTATGTGGAGGCCAGAAGCCAATGCTTGGTGTGTTTCTCAATCAGTCTCCACCTTATATTTCGAGGCAAGCTCTTTCACCAAATCTAGTTTGTCAATTGGGCTAGACTGCATAGTCACTGAACTCCAAGTGTCCATGTGTTTCACCCCTACCTCCATGCTGGGATTACAAATGTCTGCTGCTCTGGCCAGCTATGTGTGGGAGCTGTGGATCTGAACTCAAGTTCCCAAGCTTGTGTGCCAAGCATCTTAAATACCCATTACCCCATTTCCTCAGGCCCATAAAGTCTGTTTACTAAAATGTTGATCCTGTCTACCTTCCAAACAAATGTCCTGCTTTCACAAGATTCTCCTCTAATATGACTAAATTCACTAAGATTTCAGTAATTCTGCCCTTAGCCTCATGACCTTCCAAACTATTACATGCATTATACTCTTCTAAACTGACATCTGTAATGGCGCTGGTCCCCTCAACTCTACACTCTAGTTTCCTTGTGTGTGTTCAAGCATCTGAGATTTAGCATGTCCAGTGCTGAGCATCGATAACCTACAAAGCCTCAAAATAAACCCCAGTCAATGGCAACTGGAATTTCAGTTGCTTAGTCCAAACTCTCACAGGCGGACATGAGTCTTCTATTTAACATGTGTCATTACAATCCAATCTACCTTGAATTATTCAAAGTCTTACATTTATAATATATGTTTATAGCCCAAAGACTCCTTCATACCATCTCCATTGCTATGTATCTAGCAACCCACCATTTCATGTTGCTATGTGACCATTACACTTTTCTTACTGCACTTGCTGCATGTGATCTTCCTCCATCCTCAAGCCCTAGTGAGTTCAGTGGTTATTTATTGTGAGCAGTTTTTTTTCCTGGTTTTTCTTTTCAAGACAGGGTTTCTCTGTGTAGCCTTGGCTGTCCTAGACTCACTTTGTAGACCAGGCTGGCCTTGAACTCACAGCAACCCACCTGCCTCTGTCTCCCGAGTGCTGAGATTAAAGGCGTGTGCCACCATGCCCAGCTATTGTGAGCAGTTTTATTTTTTAAGTTTGTTTGTTTGTTCATTTATTGCATCAATGTTTTGCCTGAATGTGTGTCTGTGTGAGTGTGTCAGATCTTGGAGTTACAGAGCATTGTGAGCTGCCATGTAGGTGCTGGGAACTGGACCCAGGTCTTCAGGAAGAGCAATCAGTTCTCCTAACCACTGAGCCATCCCTCCAGCCCTGTTTTTTTGCTTTTAAGTAAGTCAAATTCTTTTCTTCTTTAGGTCAGTTCAGGTTACCTATTTCTTTTCCTCGAATCATTTTTGGCAGTTCATGTCTTTCTAGAAATTGGAATGTCTCATCTAAGTGATTTATTGGTGAACAACTTATTGCCAATAATACTCTTTTATAATATTTTCTATTTCTGTACAATTGATAGTAATGTTCCCTCTTTTTGCCCCCTCCAACTAATGTATTAATTCCTACGTAGAGACCCAACTCACATATCATGCATTAGAGAAAGGTTTTATATACTCCCTCACTTTAAAAAAAATTGAGGGCTAGTAAGATGACTCAACAATTAAAGGTGCTGGCTGCCAAGCATGACAAACTGAGTTCTAGTCCCCAAATCCACATGAGAGACAAAAACTAACTCCTACAAGTTGTCCCCTGATTTCTCTTTTAAAAATCACCCTATAAGAAAATGTACATGTACTTTTGACTTCACTCCATAATGATAAAGCTGTAGATCAAACCCATACTAGGTCCTTTTAAAAATATATCAGATTTTCAAGGGACAACGTTTTTAACAATATACTTCAGTGACAAAGATGTTGGAAAATAAAAATGACCAGACATTGATAATGGCACTGTATACTGTGAGTTTCTAAGCATATTTGACAATTTATATCACCCCATAGATCTACAGAGCCTTTGAAGTAGCAATTCTTTTAGAACCTACCAAGCAGATATATCCACATGCATTTGAAATGATGTAGGTAAGGAATATTATTGCAGTAAAATAATATTGTGGCTGAGCATTCAAGATTGTATCATTTCCCATTTGGCTTCTCCTCCCAACACCATTGCTTTGGAATTAAGGTTCAACATGAGCTTTGAATTGATATAAAAAAAATTCAAAATGGAAAAAATATAGAAACTGCACAGTTACATAGGGAATGACCCCTGCTCTTTTGAATAACAGATTGGTCATTGAAAAAATAGTAAGCATGTTAAAAAAAATACTAGACTCAAATAAAAATGAGACCCCCCCTTTGAATATAACTAAACAAATTTTAAAAAGAAAGTTTATAGCTGTAACATCTTACATTAAAAAAATCAGAGCTATCTCAAATATATATATATCCTAATGATACACTTCAAAAGCTTTGCAGAATAAAAACAAATTAAACCTATGAAGAGTATACAGCAAGAGATAATTAAAATCAAAGCATAAATTCATGAACTAGAGAATAATATGTATAGAATTAGCAAGACAAAGCTAGATCTTTTAAAATATAAACAAAATTGAAAAACACCTAGATGAACTAAGCGAAAGAGAGAAGACCCCAATTAATTCTATAGAGATGAAAAGGAGAGTTTTGTTGCAACAGATTCTAATGAAATCAAGGGGATCATTAGGAAATAATTTGAAAACTTGTATTTTAAAAATCTGAAAATCCTATCCAAAAAGTGAATAAACTCTTAGATACATATGACTCTCAAAATGGAATTAAGATGTCTTAAACAGATCTAGAATAAGCAATGAGATTAAAGCAATAGTAAATGTCTCTTCCCCCCCCCACACACAAAATCAAGATTAGACAGATTGCTTTCATTCTACAGAACCTTCAAGGTGGAGCTAACGCCACAATTCCTCTACCTTGTAAAGTAGAAAGAGAAGAAACACTAATAAATTTATTCTACAATTCCAAAACCAGATAAGGACACACACACACACACACACACACACACACACACACACACACACACACACAAACCTGATAAACTAATTTCTCTCGTGAACCTAACAGATCAATCAATTCTCAATAAAATACTTGTAAATTGAATTTAAAAACTCATTAATATCATGCATGACCAAGTTGCTTTTCATCTCAGGTATGGAAGGTTGTTTCATTATACACAAACCAATCAATGTAATAGACAACACAGATAGAATCAAACACAAAAACCATAAGATTGTCTCAATAGGCATATTTGGCAAAGTTAAATATCCCTACATGGTGAAAGAAAACAGAAATAGAAGAAACATTTCAAAATATTAAAGGCATATATTATAAATATAAAATTATATTATAAATATAAATAATTATATTAAATGAAGATAAACTGAAAGTATGTTATCTAAAATTTGGAATGGGACAATTGGACCATCTCTCTACAATACTATTCAATGTAGTGCTTAAGTTCTTAAAGAAATAACAAAATAAAAGGAACATCAATACAAAGAAAGAAATCATAGTGTCCCCACATGGATCTCTTAGACCTGGTATACACCATGAGCATACTAGCAGGATACAGAAGTAAGTCACAAAATCATAACCTTGCTGTGTGTTAATAAAACAATTCACCAGTAAATTCACAAGTAAAGAAAAATCTTATTTACTGTAGCATCAGGTAAAAAAGGTGAATGCATCTAGGATGAAAAATTGACAATACTAGGGAAAGAAATTGAAAAAAAAAACAGTAGAAGATGAAAAGGGCACATACTTTTAATCCTAGCACTCAGGGGGCAGAGGCAGAGGCAGGCAGATCTCTGTGAGTTCAAGGTCAGCCTGGTCTACAGAGTAAGTTCCAGGACAGGCAGGACTACACGGAGAAACCCTGTCTCAGTTTAAAAAAAAAAAAAAGAAAAGAAAAGAAAGAAAGGGGATCTGTTATGCTAATAAAATAATTAATATTGAAAAACTGAAAGAAATTACAGATTAATCATATCTCCATGATGACACTGTGCACATAACTAGTGAAGATAATTCTAGAATTCATATGGGAACGAACAAAAGATTCCTAAATAGACAATGCAATCTGATGCAGAAAGAGCAGTGCTAGAAGCATCATAAATAATACCTGACCTCAAATTATACTATGGAGCTATGGTAACAAAATCAGATACATATATCAACACACAAAAGACTTTCAATAGATATTATATTTTTAACAAATATGCCAAGAACATACATTGAAGAAAAATAACTTCTTTCACAAATGATGCGAGGGGAATTGGATATCCATGCGTAAAAGAAAGAAATTAAATCTATGGTTCTCCATTGTATGGAAAAATCAATTCAGAATTGGTCAATGATATTAAGGTAAGATTTACAATGTTGAAACTGTTAGAGGAAAACGTAAAAATTCAAGATATAGGAATAAGCAAGGACTGTCTGAACAGGACTGTATCATTACAAGAAATTATACCAATAATTAACAATGGAATCCCATGAAAACAAAAAGCTTTCTCACAGCAAAATAAATCAACAGAATGAATGGATAGTTTATAGAATGGGAAAAGTCATTACCAATTATATATTAGACATGGAATATTTGTAATATAAAAAGAGCTACAAAATTTTGACTACAAACTAAAATCATCCAATCAAATAATGGGGTAATGAACTGAATAGACAATTCTCAAAAAATTAAAATGTTCAATAAGTATATGAAAAAGTATTTGGCATCTTTAGCCATCAAGTGAATGCAAATTTAAATTCCTTTGAGATTTCATCTCACCACAATCAGAATGTCTGTCATCAAAAAACAAAGGGAGACAAAAGCTACCAAAGAGCAAGAAACCTTTACTTACTACCGGTAGGAATGGCAACTGGTACAGCCAGTATGGAGGTTCCTAAAAAACAAATCCCTGAAACTAACACTGCCACATGACTCTTCTGGGTAATACCTTAATGACTAAGTCAGCACACCACAGAGGTAGTTGAACATGCATGTTTACTGCTGCACTATTCTCAAGAGTCAGGAAAAGGAAACAGCCTAGTTGTCCATCAACAGATGAATGGATAAATAAAACGTACCTATACACAACTGAGTTAGTTATATTCAACTACAAAGAAAAATGAAATCATGACACAGGAAAATGGATGGCACTAGAAATTACTGTTAAGGGAAATAAGTCGGACTTAAAAAATAAAAATACCATGTTGTCTCTCATATGCATAATCTAGATTTTATTTTATCTATGTGTGTTAATACATTTGTGTATTTGTGTATCGTTCATGGGCATATAGGTCATTACAGTATAAACTGAAATAAAAGAGGGGAGGAAGAGATCTTAACTGAGGAGAAAAGAGCAAGTACAGGGTAGTGGCAACCAGCAGAAGGTGAGACTGTCTGGAGGAACTGGGTTAGTAATCAGAGGCCCAGGGGTTGGGGAAGCACACTGGGGGAGCAGAGTAAATAAGAACAAAATAAAGGGGCCCTAGACATTACTCAGTGTATAAAGTGTTAACAATACAAGTGTGAAGGCCAGAGTTCAGATCCTCAGAACCGATATAGAATTAAACAGGCCTACCAGCTGCCTATAACCCCCCACCATAACAAAAGCAGAGACAAGGAATTCCCTAAGGCAAACTAGCTAGCTGTAGTAGCTGGGACTGGACAGCTCTGGGTTCAGGGAGAGCTCCTGTCTCAATAAATAAAGTGGAGTATAATCAAAGATGACACCCAGTATCAATCTCTGGCCTTCACACACATGCACACACACATACACACACACACCCAACTTGTATGTACACATATGTTGTACACCATCTCCCAGGGAAGAAATCTTGGAAAGGCAACAGTACTTATCTGGCATACTTATGACTTCCAGTCTTGTTGAATTTGAAACACTAGGTTATTAAGAGTTACAGGCTGTGCATGTTGGCACACATCCCTAACACCAGCACTTTGGAGGCTGAGACAGGAGATTCACACATTTGAGGAGAGCCTGGGCTATATGTTGAGTCCAGGCCGACTTCAGCTACATATTGAAACCCCCCAAAGGGTGATATATTATACCTGACTTACCCTCCTTGTTATGGTTTGGGAAGGTTTCAGCAGAACAGTATTTGTACATTGACCGCCCCCTCCTTTCCAGGGTAATCTGCACACTCACCATACTTGATTAACATCCATAGCCACTTTGTGAAGTAGATAGCGTGAATCTTGTTGAATGGAAGTTTGAAACCAAGATCCAGGGAAATTAAATGCTGTGCCAATAAATATCAGAATCTTCATTTGGAAAAAAAAAAAACCTATCAAAGCGAGTGCCTTTGTGGCACATGGGAGTGGTTCTCGCTCAGCTGTTAACAATGCAGCCTTGGGACAATGGAGTTGCTCCTTTTCAGCATTATAATGTGGTTTTAACTGACTAGAATATAACATCCCTGTTATAGGAGCCTGACAGAGACTAATGTGATAAGGAATGACTTTTATTTATTGACCAAATAAATGAGCCCTACAACTTTCTTTGTCAGTTGTCTATGGACTGGTTTCCCTTTTGGTTGCAGGGTTGATGTGCTTTATTAAGCATCAGGTCTTCTTGACCCACAGTACATATTCATCTTGACTACTAATAAATGTTCTTTGTTCTTTTAAGTCTGGACGACTTAGTCTCCAGGCTTCAAAAAAAATCACAGCCAAGAAAATGGTAACTATCTAACCCTGGGTAATGTATTTAATCACTCTGAACATGTTTTCTTTCTTGCACCTGGGAATAAAATTGCCTCTTGCTGCCCCTGGGGACACTGATGGATGATCTGAATGTGGTGATGTATTTGAACGGACATTGAAGAAGCATAATATATGCTCCAAAATGCACAGGGGTTTTTTCCCCCAGTGATTATGTGATTGACTCACACGTAGTCCACGTGGATTCAAATGTACGTAATTTGATCTGGGCTCCGAGCTGACTCCAGAGAAAGATTCCTTTCTCGTGTCAGCTAGGAAACTCAGAAAGAAATCGCACGTTAGTAAAGTCCCATCACAGAAGAATTGCCTTTGGACAATCAAGTGTGGCAGCTGTTACTGCTCACTGTCTGAAGCATTCCTTGAGGTGGTTTATATCAATGAACCCACTGGGAACTTTTCTTCAAGAAGGAGCTCCCCGCAGAGAGAAGCTGATTGGCCTATAGACAGGAAACAAAGGGAAGAAGTAAACACTCTCAGTGTTAGAAGCAGGGGGGCTCCCTGAGCATTCAGTCCTGATTCTTGCTCATTGTTTGACAATAGGCTAAGACCCCTGCTTTCGGATTATTTGCTTTCTTTAACTAAAGAAGAGGATGGACTCAAGGAATAACATTTGGCTTGTTTGTCCCACTGAAATACTTTGTCAATGTAAAGAGCCATACACGAGATATTAACTCAACATATGTTTATTGAGTGCCTACTGTGTTTAATGCACACAAAGAAAACTCACACTTGCCATTTACCTGCACATAAGAAACTGGTTATCATGGAAATAGGGAGATGCTTCAGTCTGTAAAAAGAGCCTACTCCAACAAGCATAAGAAACCTCACTCAAATCCGCAGAACCCACACAAAAGGACGCACAAAAAATGTGCAACAAAAAAAATGCTAAGAATAAAACACATGCCTGTAATGACAGAAGAGGAGGGGTTCAGGGGAGGGAGAGAGATCCCTGGAGCTCCTTGGCCAGCCAGCCAGCCAGCCAGCAAAATCATAAGTTACAAGTTCACTGAAAGAACTTGTCTCAAAAAATAAAAGCAGAGGGCGATCAAAGAGACACATATGTAGTTTATTTTGGGTCTCTTCGTGCACATGTACCTACTTTTGCACAAGCACATACTGCCCACATACACAGCACCACACATATATATACACACATAGCACCATATAGCCGAGACACACACCAAAAAATGAAAGAACCTTATTCTATTTTCGTTTCTGAGTGAGAATTAAGCATCTTTCTTTGTTACTTATCTTCTTGGTGTCTGTGAATTGTTGTATGGTTATCCTGTATTATATGGTTAATATTTGCTTCTGAATGAGTACCTACCACGTGTGTCTTTCTGGGTCTGGGCTACCTCACTCAGATCATCTTTTCTTGTTCCATCCATTTGCCTGTAAATTGTATGGTATCCTTGCTTTTGATATCTGAATACAATTGCATTGTGTAAATGTACCAGTGTTTCTTGATTCATTCTTCAGTTGAGGAACATCTGGGTTGTTTCCATATTCTGACTATTGTGAATAAGGCTGCTGTGAACATAGTTGATCAAGTGCCCTTATTGTATGGTGGAGCATCTTTTAGGTATATGCCCAGGAGTGGTATAGCTGGGTCTTGAGGTAGAGCTATTCCCACTTTTCTGGGAAAGTACCAGATTGATGTCCAAAGTGGTTGTACAAGTTTGCACTCCCACCAGCAATGGAGAAGTATTCCTCTTTCTCCACATCCTTGCCAGCATGTGCTGTCACTTGAGTTTTTCATCTTAGCTATTCTGATGGGTGTAAGATGGAATCTCAGAGCTGTTTTGATTTACATTTCCCTGATGACTAATGACTTTGAACATAGATAGCAGAAATGGGTGAAGAGAGGGAACAGGGTAGAAAAGGAAGTAGGATGGAAATGAGGATGGGGATCAGATGTGAGGAGAACAGGGGTGTGAGACCAGAGGGCTTGGAGAGAGAACAAAAACTGAGGGTAAGGTCATCTCTGAGACAACCTGGAGACCTAGGACAGGGTAGGCTCTTGGGCAGACATGAAAGTGACTCTAGCTAAGACTCCTAGTATTGCGGGTCATGGAGACTGAATCAGCCACCCTTAGCCAGTTGGAACTCCTGGTGGAGGGAGGGGAACATCAACCCAATCATAAAAACTTTGACCCCAAAATTTACCCTGCCTACAAGATGGAACAGAGGTTAAGGGAGTGTCCAACTAATGCCGGGCCCAATCTGAGACCCACCCCTTGGGAGAGAGCCAACCATTGACACTGTTAAACAAACTCTGCTGTGCTTGCAGCCAGAAGTCAAGCAGAGTTGACCTCTGAGATGCTACACGCAACAGCACCTTGAAACAGATGCTAAGACTCACAGCCAAACATTAGGCAGATGCAGGGAACCTTGCAGAAGAGTTAGGGGAAGGTTTGAAGCACCCAGAGGGGACAAGAACTCCGCAAGAAGACCAACAGAGTCAACTAACCTGGAGCCATGGGGTCTTAGGGAGTCTGAAGCATGAACCAAGGATCATGCAGCTGATGGGCAGCTCAGGCTTCATGTGGGTCCTCTAGTAAGTGTAGCAGGGGCTGTCTCTGACGTCGACGACGTAGTAGCCTGCTTCTTGATTATGATCCCTTGGTGGAGCTGCCTTGCCTAGCCTCAGTGGGAAAGGATGCTCTCCATCATGATGAGACTTGATGTGTTGGGGTGGGTTGGTAGGGGGCTCCCCTTTTCTGAAGAGTAGGGAGGGGAATAGGAGGAAGAGGGAGGGAGGGTAGGAGTAGGAAGAAAGTAGGAAGGTGGCTATGATCGGGATTTAAATTGAGTAAATGAAATTTTTAAAAAATGAAAGGAGTAAAGAAAAAGGAAAGGAAAAAAGGAAGGAAGGAAGGAAGGAAGAAGATAAAACTCGTAGTCAAGGCTGGGGAAATAGCTCAGTTGATGTTTGCTTTTGGACACACACACACACTGCTGTAGACACACACACACACACACACACACACACACACACACACACACACACAAGCATGCATCCCACACACAAAGAAAAGGAGTCATTGGAGAAATAACAAGGTGTCTATAAATAAGAATTATGAAGTAGAAAATCATGAGCTTAGTTGTCATCTGGTCTCCACAAGCTGTGATAGACATGCCCCTCCCATACGAATAAATAAGATCAATCAGGAGCTTCCATTAAAGATACTATTCATTCTTCATCCTTTTGTTTGCTTGTTGTTGCTGTTGTTTTGTTTTTTGTTTTTGAGACAGGGTTTTTCTGTCCTGCAACTCACTCTGTAGACTAACTGTAGATTAGCCTGGGCTAATCTAGAACTCGAGATTGGTCAGCCTTTTCCTCCCAAGTGCTGGGGTTAAAGGCCTGTGCTATCACTGCCTGGCAAAACTGGTCTTTCTTAAAAAGAAAGAAAGAATCATGGTTCATGGTAGTCAAAATAGAGGCAAGCATACTATTTCAAAAGGTAAATCAAGTATGTGGCTGCTGGGCTGAAACTTATCAGAGATGACTAAAATTAGAAAGCAATCACTTTGAGATACACGGCTTTAACATCGCATTCATTTTGTTCCTTGAACTGAACATGTTGAATTATTTCTTTCCCTTAGTGAAGATTTGTTGGACAATCATTATGTGTTGTTCCCTGAGCTAAGTGATAAAGATATATAGAGCAATAAAAAATTCATGTTCCTGCCTTTAGGAAACATATAACTCTTGAGGAGAAATATACATATATAAGTGTGATCCAAAAATACAGGTGGTAATTATGGACACTAGAGGGTTTCCACTGGGAAGTCTAAAGGCACTATCACTGAAACCTGGACTCTTCTCAGAGCCCCCACCATATTATTGTCTGTCCACGATGCTGATAACTCTTCCATTAAACTACATATCCTATAACAATCTGTTTCAATGTCCTTCTTGAACCTCTATCCAAAACCTTTCACTGAAAAAAGTTCATAGAGGAGGTCACCATTGAGTATTAGAAGAAAGGGAAAACTCTAAGGCAGACAGGAAGCAAGAAGCTACTTGTTAGTTCCAGCAGAGGGAAGGTCATGCATGCAATATAGAGGCAAAGAGGTGGAGGATGCAGCCAACTTTACATCACTGCATGGAGCATTACTGATATAAGTTGGGGGAAGAGAAGAGGCACAGAGTATGTGATGGGACCATTTTGCTCTGCTTCGTAACTTTGTCTGGATGCAGAGCATCTTTCCATCTACCTTGCCTCGCTGCATAATAAAATTCTATCCATTTCAACCCATCCTTAGTCGGAAATGCTTTCGCTTACACAAGAGTTTCTGAAACTGTTTACAAATGTTTTCCATGTGAAAGCCATGATGCTGAATGTTGCAGTTGGATTTCCAGGGCTGTCCCATCTATTGTATATTGGTACAGGATTTCTGTGGGAACTTTTCTTGTTAGAAAAAAAAAGCATTTGAAAACATATTCAATTTACCAGCCTGGATTCTAGAACTTTGAATCAGTTGTGAGCCCACTAAATGTTAGTGTTGTTTGGAAATGTTTTTAAATAAATTCTGGGGCCTGGAGAGATGGCTTAGCAGTTAAGAATATGGACTGTTTTCCCAGAGGATCAGGGTTCAATTCCCAGCACCTGCATGGTGGCTTACAACTGTCTGTAACTCTAAGAGTTGACAACCTCACACAGACATACAAGCAGGCTAAACACCAATGCACATAATAAATTAATTAATTAATTAATTAATTAATTAATTAATTCTGTACTTTCCATGTTGACATTCCTTTACCTCCACTCTGTGGCTTGAAGTGCAAATTTGTTTGCGAGTGTGGTGAGGCTGAGGACTTTTCACTTTGCTGGGGAGCCAATGGGCTATTGTGCTCCATTTCATGGGAATGGATGCTTAGTACTCCTAGGAGGCTGACATGTTAGTGCCCTTTTGTGATGAATTTCCCACTAAGAATTGGAGAATCTTTATCAGTTGTTGACTACAGGCTATCTTGCATGGATATCATTCCTGCCTTTTCAGCAGGAGCTGGTCCAGTGCAGCAGCCATTTGCCATGGGGGAATTCCATTACCTGTCTTTACCAGAAGGATAGATTCTGTCTGGTGTTTACACTAAAGATGGGAGAATTTAATTAAATTCTTTCAAGTGCTAGATTTACTTACACTATCAGTTTACTGCTAAAACCACCATTCTCGCTTTGGAGAAATTGAATAGGACCATATGTCTCAAACTTATCAACTGTCAGCATTTCCAGTAATAGTTTTCTGCTGAGAATCAAAGAAAGGCTCATGTTTTTGAATTTCCAAAGCCCTCAAGTTAGAACTTTAAGGAGACCATGATTTGGATCTGAACTGACTAGGCTCTTTCAACAGAATGGGTTATAAAATAAATTCAATTTCTTATTTTTAAAATGACATAGGGAAGAGTTTGGCAGATTCTTCAAAGGGTAGGTTTCTTTTCTCCTTGCCTGGTGAAGAGTATGCAAGCGCTTGATGAAACAGCACCCACTGCTCAGAAATCATCTGCATGTTTGGCCAAGTGACAAAACTTTGGCCTGTGAGAAAGCTAGAAAAAATTAGGATAAGTACATACAATCATTGGATCAGAGCTATATATGAAGAGATTGGTGAAAATTTCTGAGCCAGAATACATATTTCATAACTTGGGCCAAAGTTTTAAAGCATTATAGAATCTCCCAGACTTTACTTTCAGCTCAGATTACTGTTTTGTGGGGGAAACTGAAATATACATGTATCTTTTATATTTCTCTAGTTTGGAAATAGAATGTTTGATGTGTGAGCAGAAGTTGAAAAGTTTATCAAATATCTAGTAGGGTGTGTGGCCTGTCCTCAAATAGCTTACATTGTAGCCGGAAGGACTAAAGTGGCACTATTATTCAACTAAAAAGAGAAATTTTAATGAAGGGGGACATGAATAGAAGTTTCTGTGTCCTGGGGAACAGAAGGGGTCAAGTGGAGGGGGAGGGAAAGAGAAAATACTGGGAGAAAAGACTAGAATTGGGAGGCATTTCAGGGGCAATGTAGAAACCTAGTGCAATAGAAATTCCATGGAATCTACGAGAATAACCCTAGGAAAGATTCCTAGTGATGAGAGACATGGAGCCTGAACTGACCACCTCCTTTAACCTGGCAGGGCCTCAAGTGGAGGGACTGTGACATCAACCCAGCCACAAAACCTTTTAACAGAGGGGTGGAGGAGTCTGACTTGAGGGGATGGTGTGGAGATGGCTCAGTGTGTAAAGAGCTTTTGTTGTATAAGCATCAAAACTTGACTCAGGACCTAGGTAAAATGCCAGGTATGGCCATGTGAACCCCTGTCACCCCAGAGAGGGAGATACCTTGCTGTCTACAAGCCTAGCTAAAAAGGTGAGCTCTGGGCCTGTCCCATGAAAGCCTTCACTTACCAGGAAACTGGGACAGAGGGAAGGATATCCTATTGGGACTCTAGATGAGAGAAGCATAGGAGAATAGCAAAGTAGAAGGATCCAGAGGGTCCTAGACACCTACAAGTAGAACATTATGATAGGCAGATTTGGGCCCAGGGGTCCCGCTCAAACTATAGCACCAGCCAAGGACAATACAGGCCGTAAACTTCAAACCCCTACCCAGATCTAGCCAATGGACAGGACATTCTCCACAGTTGAGTGGAGAGTTGGATATGACTTTCATACGAGCTCTGGTGCCTCATATTTGACCACGTCCCCTGAACGGGGAGACCTAGTGGCACTCAGAGGTCACCAAGAAGAGACTTGATACCCTATGAGCATATAAAGGGGGAGGAGGTCCCCCTCAGTCACAGTCATAGGGCAGGGGAGTAAGGGGAAAATGGGAGGGAGGGAGGAATGGGAGGATACAAGGGATGGGATAAGCACTGAGATGTAATATGAATAAATTAATAAAATAAAATAAAAAGTGAGCTCTAGGTTCAGCGATAAACCCCGTTTCAAGAGTCTCAAGGAAATAAGGCAGAGAATGATCGCTTCCTCTGGCTGCCATTTGCACATGCACATGTATGTGCTCATGTGTACACACACGTGTGTGTCTGTATTTGCGTGCATGTGCGCGCGTCGCATGCACACACACACACACACACACACACACACACACACACACACACACACTTCTATTCCAGAGTCAGATAGTCATCACGATCCATTGAATAGCATAAGGACACAAAGAAAGCAGTATTGTGGGACAATTAGCATGGGACCTATGGTATTACATATGGCCATCAAGATGGCCAACCCTCTATACAATGAGCAGTGAACGCAGAGGAAAGGGGAAAGACTGAAGGCTGGCAGTAAAGCAGGCTGCGTGGGAGAACAGGACCTCACAGAAGGAATTGAGATGGGAGGGACACACGCATTACCTGGCTTATGACAAGGCTGTGATGCACCATTCCAATATAATGTACCCAAAGGAAACCAAAAGAGACAAGTAACCCAGGAAAACCAGGAAAGCTGGAACAGTGAGCATCTATTTCTACATGGCCCCATGCCTGCCACACCAACCCAATTCTTATACGTGCTGCCATCATTGTGAACTTCCCAGCATTCCATGGTTCTGCATCCTTCTAGATTCTTTTCTGGAGCCCACTTCTTTTTGAAGGCATATTTTGTAGGCAGAATGGTCACTACAGATATTTAGGCCATGGTCTCTGGATTCTGTGAAGATGTCATTGTGTAGCAAGGAGGACTTTTGAAAATTTAACAGTTTATAGACCTCAAGAGGGGGGGGTGCTGATCCTGAGCAATCTGAGCAGATCAATTCTAATGAGAGAATTTTTCTTGGCTTTAGTTAGAGAGCTACAGGAAAAGGAGAGCAAAAGAAATGTCAGAGAGACGTGAGATCTGAGAGCAACTCCCAGCCATTATATCCACTTTTGCTGGAGGGAGATGTGACATGAAAATAGGGAAAGGAGTAAGGGTGGCCTGCAGGAGCAAAAACTAGCCTCTGGCTGACAGCAAGTCAGGAAGTGAAGACCTCTGTCCTACAGAGGGAAGGGAGGGAATTTTGTGAACATTTGAGCAGTCACGAAAGCAAATCTATCCCCAAGCCCCAGAAATAAATGCAGCTATCCTGTATTAGATCTTGTGACACTCAACACACAGGAACCATCCAAGCCATGCTGTCCCCAGATTTATTTCTCATCTATGGAACATTGAGATGATAAATGGATTTCTTGGAGTCAGAGAAATGGCGCACAATTTAGAGCACTAGCTTTTCTTACAGAGGACCTGGCTTTGGTCCTCAGCATCCAAACTGTGGCTTGCTATTCAGAGTCTAGTTCCATGGAATCCATGCCTTCTTCTAGCATCTGCAGGCACAGCAAGCATGTAGTGTCCATAAGCACATGCAAGTAAAGCACTCCTATACAGAAGATAAAAAGAAATCAACCTGTAAAAATAAATGTTGCTTTGCAAAAAGAGTCAAAGTTCATAGTATAACACTCTGCTATGGCAGCCATAGAAAACTAACAAAGCATCCTTCACACTCTATTCTAATATCATGCTTCTGAGCAGGTTTTCTGACCAGGTGATCATGTGTTGCTGGAGGCTGTAATTCCAGTACTATGGGAGGAGTAGTGGTTTCAGTAGGATTACTGAGGTTTGCTGGCTGCCAGCATAGCTCTAGCTTCTGTGGGAGACCCTGTTTCCAGGGAATAAGTTAGAGGGTAATAGAGAAAGAGCTATGACTTCCCTCTCTAGCTCTATGCATGGGCATGTGCACTTGCATGCATACCATACTATGAATGTACACACACACTCACACAAATATTCACACATGCCGCAGTTACTTGGAAAAATAGTCAATAGTGGCAGTGATGGCTGCTTTTTTAAAAATCAACTTCATACAAGCTAGGGTCATCTGGGAAAAGTAAATTTCTTTTTTTAATCTGTGCATTAGTTATTTTTAAATTGTTTTACACATAAGTACAATATACTACATACAACAAGAAGAACCATGAAACACTCAGGAATTATATAAATGTTGCAGCCATAGTGTTTTGGTTATTTGTATTTGGCAGCCTTGAAAAGAACATCTTCCCAATCTTGATGAGTCTAAAATTCTGAATGTAAATCAATATCTATCATATCTCATTATTATCAACTTAAAACATCTATCTAGACCTAAAAATAACTTACCCACTAAACAAATAAGCTTAATTGTAAAACTAGACTATTTGGTCTTCAAATTTGAGTTGAGAAAATGTCTCCAGACAATTGGCCTGTAGGCAAGACTGTGGGGCCATTTTCTTTTTATTAATTGATTGGGAAGGGCCCATCACACTGTGAATGGTACCAATCCTGGGAAGGTGGTTCTGGATGGTATTAAAAAGCAGGCAGAGAAAGTCATGGAGAACATGTCAGTAAGCACCATTTCTCTATGGTCTGGGTTTTATTTCTTGCCACCAGGTTCCCACTGTGAGTTCTTGCACTGCCTTCCCTTCATGAGGGATTGTAAGCTTTAAGCTGAAATAAGCCCTTTCCTTTCCTGACTGGTTTTGGTCATTACAGCAATGGAAAGCAAAATAAGGCAGCTTAACATATAATAAAACATAAGGTAAAATGCCACTCCATATTCTGAACTTATATGCTTCCAGACATCTGGTGGTTTTCCTCAACAATAACTGGAGAGGAAAGAGTATCAAGAATAGAAGTCCACCATATTTATGGACCACATTTTCTTTATCCATGTATCCATTGATGGATGGCTAACCTGAGTCCACACCTTGGCTATTGTTAATAGTGTAAAACAATAAACATAGATTTGCAAGTGTCTCAGAGATAGGATTTAGAATCCTTTGGGTATATACCCAGTCTGGGCCATATGGGAGTCCTATTTTTAATTTTTTGAGAATACTCCATATAGATTTCCATAGTGGCTTTATCAGTTTCACAGTTTTAAAGGAAGAGTGTGGAGTAGGCAAAATCTGAACAAGGAATAATGATGAACATGTATATCCAAGATATTAGCACAAGTCCTGATCGGGACAAAGTTCATTTGCACAACTGGGTGGATCAAGGTACTTTGTAGCAGAGAAGCTCTCACTTATATCCCAGTTGAGTAATCAAAACAAACATCTGTATTTCATTCATGAAGGAATTTCTTTCTTCCTTTTTTCCCCCCCGAGACAAGAGTTTCTCTGTGTAGCCTTGGCTGTCCTAGAGCTCACTCTGTAGACCAGATTGGCCTTGAACTCACAGAGATCCACCTGCCTCTGCCTCCCAAGTGCTGGGATTAAAGGAGTGCGCCACCACCGCCCAACCTTCATGAAGGAATTTCAACAAGTTTGTCTTGTCTGAATTCTATAAGGACAAGGTCATCTAGCTAATGTGTGGATAAAGATGGGGCAGTCACCCCCAACATGATAAACGTGGCTTTGTCTTAGGATTACTGATACTGTAATAAAACAGCATGATCAAAAGCAACTTGGGCAGGAAAGGGTTCATTTCAACTTACAGCTCCACTGACAATCTATCACTGAGGGAAGTCCAGGAAAGAACTCAAGGAAGGATCCTGGAGGCAGGAACTGATATAGAGGCCATTGGGGTGTGCTGCTTACTGCCTTGCTCCTCATGGCTTGATCATTATGCTTTTTTCTAGTACCCAGGACCATTTACCCAAGGGTGGAACCAACACCCCAGTGACATTAATCATCATTCAAGAAAATGCGCCACAGGCTTGCACACGGGACAATCTGGTGAAAGCATTTTCATTCTTTCAAAATGACTCTATCTTATGTCAAACTAAGATAAAACTAGACAACATAGCTACCAATTAACAGAGACATGTAAGGGGCATTTTGGAAATGGCTCAGTGAGGAAACTACTTGCCACTCAAGGGCAAGAACCTGAGTTTAGATATCCAGAACCAACCTGAGTTGAGATGTAATAGCATCCCTGGAAGCTCAAGGGCCATAAAACCTAGGGGTGTGTGTGTGTGTGTGTGTGTGTGTGTGTGTGTGTGTGTGTGTGTGTGTGTGTGTTATTTATTATATTAATGTAGTAGAAGTTGGTTCTTTAAAAACTCAGTTATGTTATATGAAAATGTTTTTGTTTTAATCACAGGTGTGGGATAAGGAGCAGCTTTAGTTTCTCCACAGCTGTTAACTATAATTGTCTTGTGCTCTGGCATGGGCATAATCTTTGCCATATGCAGACAGTTTAATTCTAAGAACTCTGAGAGGGTATAAATGCAAGAGCCTGAAGAGAGCTGAGGGGGAACTATGAGAAAAAAGAAGGAGGCTACTGCTCTCCCCTGCTGCTCCTGGTTGCTGGTGATACAGTATGATGAGAAGAATTTGGAGATATTCTAAAATGAAGATTGGACTTGCCCCCCAAGAGATCTACACCCCTTCTTCCCACTAACTTTCTTTCTCTCCTATGGAGTGTTTGGGGGTGACATTGGAAAGTATTAGGACAAATAAGGGTTGGAAGGGAGGTAGAGGGTTAAGAACTCAAATAAAATAGATTTTAAAAAGCTGCTACAAAAGGCAATCAGTCATGGCTAGGCATAATGAAAAACTTGATTTCTAATACTGTAGAGGAGATGGTAGGGTACAAAGGAATGAATATAATACTTGAGTATGTCAGAAAAAAGTGTATAGCAGCTTGTGCCACTGGGTTATCTCCCACTTTGCTCCCAAAGGGGATTTTCTGGCTTTTGCTTCATCTTATTCCTATATTCCATTTTTTAAAGGTTGGGAGAATAGCTGAAAAAATCAGAAGTCACTCAATTCTCTCATTTTTGAAAGGATGGCAAAGTTGGCTATGCAACTGCAAGTAGAGGTTGAAGTACGTAGAAAGCAAAAAGTGTCAGAGATGGGAGAATAAAAGGGTTTAGGCAGTATGTCTGAGAGTGGGAATTTCCTGTAGGGTGAAAGAGGGAAGCAGACTAGCTGGAAGGCAGACTGCCATCCTGCCATGTTCCATGCACCTTCACTGTTAGGTCCCTGCAGCCCTGCATGAGGCAAAGGGCCAGGAAGAGCAGGAGGCTGTACAAGACAAAAGGGTTAATCTTGAGCCAGGTGGGCCACCAGAGGAGTAGCCTGGGATTACAAAGTCACTATCAGTTTTCCCAGTAATTACGCAGCACATGCCTGCTAATGATGTTGGCCATGAATATGATGAAATAACGTGGTATTCTATAGAAATGCTAGATGTAAAGCATTTTAAAGAGTCTATTATTCCCTATGGAATGTATTCTCCTTTCAATAAACAAATATTAAGCAACAGGGGTACCCAAAATAGAATTATTCCCCAAGATTGGTGTCAGCTGTGCTAGAAGCTGGTCAGCAGTTACAATGGTTATCATGGTAGAGGGACAAAGCCAGGAAAATAGAACAACAAATTAAACCAAGGGGGATAAATATTGTTAAAGATTAATTGCTGGGTGAAAACCATTATTCTGACCTACAAGCAAGAACAAATTTGATTCAATGATATCGTTATAGAACAGTGTCACTTGGCAGGGTTAAGAGCTCAGGGTATTGGATGGGGAGGCCTGGTGGCACTCAGAGAAAGGATAATAGGTCACCAAGGAGAGACTTGATACCCTATGAGCATATACAGGGGGAGGAGGTCCCCCTCAGTCACAGACATAGGGGAGGGGAGTAGGGGGTAGTGGGAGGAAGGGAGGAATGGGAGGATACAAGGGATGGGCTAACAACTGAGATGTAATATGAATAAATTAATAAAAAAAGTTTAAAAATAATTAATTAATTTAAAAAAAAAGAGCTCAGGGTATGGTTAAAGAGTGCAGTGAAAGATCCAAGTTCTTTTAATATAAGGCTCTGAAGAAGCCTTCACAGACTTCTTACAGAGACAGGTTTCAGCTGTAAAAAAGACCAAATCAAACCCTGGTGGACCTGGTGGTGATGATAGAGACCTTGTCCTTTGAAAATGCAAATACTGAATATAAGAGAATACTTAGACCGTTACAGTCATGAGCAGCACCAATAGCTAAATGGATAAGAGACACAACTCATTCTGGCTCTCATGAGTATCATGCCATTAACATAGGACAAGCCATAGGTGAGGTCTCAGATGAATTTGGAAAATTACAAAGAAATTGTAAGGTTAAAGGACTCAGAGCTCAGAACAGCAAATGCGTTAGTTCTGGGGAATACCGTACTTTCACTAGTAGATGTGAACAAGCAGTTTCTGGCTGCTATTGAATGTCCAGGTTCCCCAGGTTTGTAGGTTTTGTGGTAAATTGGATTGGTGAGTTCAGATCCAGGAGGGCCATACAAGGTAACCTCTTACCATTGGGAAATGAACTGAGGGGCCTGTCAGCTCAAGGCCTCACAGAAAAAAACAAAAACAAAAACAAAAACAAAAACAAAAACAAAAAACAAAAAACAAAAAAAACAAAAAAACAAAAACCAAAACCAAAAAAACAAAGTCTCCTTTGGTCAGCCAGGAGGTAACAAGCAGGCAGGGGAACCAGGACTAAATATCATCGATCTCCTGCACACTACTGAAAGCAGTGCAGCTTTGCATCTGGCCACAGATTAACTTCTTACCTTATGCCCCAAAATTGAATTTTAACAGACTTATAAAGTTGATGCCTTTCACCTGCTCAAGCAGAGAGCAGAAAATTATCTTTAGCTGATTTGTGCACCATGTATATTCCATATATGTGTCAATGCAGAAGTGTATATATAATATTACCTTTAAAAGTTTGTGTATTTTCAGAGCAAAAGGCCAGATAACAATGATGACAAACCAAGTTACCCAGGTGACTCAGCATCACAGGCTGCCTCAGTTGCTGTTTCCTCAAGGATTTACATCCAGGCCAACCTCAAAAGGGCTATCCTAGGTGATCCCACAGACTGGACATAAAAAGATACAGCTAGCCCTCTCGGAACTTTGCCAATATCGCAATTTCTTTAGGGTACCCAAAAGATGTCTTTGCCCCCAGACAACAGTAAGCAATTTTAAGAACACAAAACTCCCATTCCCAAGAGGTGGGATTGGTAGTTTTTGGTAATTTGGTGAGCTATGGATGTTTCTTGTTGTTTATAGGGATTGGTTATAAGTTGTTATTGGTCATGGTCAGGAGGAAACAAAGTAAAGGTTAGAATCAGAAATGTTTCTTTCTCTCCTTTATCCTTGTTTTTCTATCTTTCTCTCATATCTACTGTTAGGGGGAAGGAGGAGGAAATGGGGTAATAAAAGTGTTAAAGATGGGGAATAAAGGATTATAAAATAAAAAGTAGATTATTGGCTCTACTAGTCTTACATTTTACATTGGTATGGATTATTGTACATTGATAGAAATTTGAGATTATTTTGTTAAACTCTTGCTTAATGTATTGTACATATCCAACTCATTTTAAAATGTGGTGTAAAGTTCTAGTCTTATGAAAACTACTATTGCAACCATTCAAGATAATTAGAAATGCAACTTAGTAGTTAGTCACCTGTAAGTAATTTATTTGTAGTTTTGTTAGTAGTTTAGCTAATTACAGAAATAAGCTTATTTAGTCTCTTGTATATGTTTTCAAACTTAGGTAGAGAGTACATAGCTAGAAACAAGGAATGTTTCTCTGTTCTGATATAGTATAGATAGCTGGTCTTCAAGTACTTCATAGATATAGAGAATGTGGCATTTAAAGATGCTTTAATCATAAAAGACTTTTCTGAAAGAGACACACATCTGCTCCTGGCAGCTCCCCCAATCTACTTCAGAAAAGATGATGGGCACCAAAAAACCTCCACTTGGAGTTTGCTTCAAATGTGGCAAAGCTAGCCACTGGGGAAAAAAACTACTCTTACCTCAACTGTTGACAGCAGGATGTCCAAAGTGATGGATGACAAGCAGGACACTGGAAAATTGAATGTTCATTTTGCAAAGACAAGGTAGGCCAGCCCCTCAAAATTCTTGTTTCACAGATAAGCCTGTCAGAGATTCTGGGTCTGTAGGCTGAATACTGGATGCCCCAATAACACAGAACAACCTTTGTCATTTCTATATTTTAGAAGCTATTGCTCTGTACTTCCTATTTTCTCAAGTAATATTTATCCTTCTCAGGTCTCTGATGAGGTTGAAGAGTAAATAGTTATAGTCCTACAGTTTTCCTTATTAACAATAAAGACAAATGATTAAGTTGTTTGGGATCTAAGAAAGTATTTTAGGGTCTACAAAGATGTCCCTAGTTTAATAAATGAAAGTTACAGGAAAGTGATTTAGGTACATGACTTTGGACTTACCAAGATAGGACAGATAGTAGAATTTTTTCAAGGGAGTCAAATATAAATGGACTGGACATTATGAATGCAATTCTTACCTGATAATTGTCATAATTATTCTTTTTTAAAAATATTTTCTTTAACTTATGTGTGCTGGTGTGAGGGTGTCAGATCTTGGAGTTACAGACAGCTGTGAGATGCCATGTGGGTGCTGGAAATTGAACCTGGGTCCTTTGGAAGGACAGGCAGTGCTCTTAACCACTGAGCCATCTCTCCAGCCCTTCATAATTGTTCTTATTGTATATAGTTTATTATATATTTAGACTAAAAGGGGAAGTGTAGTAGAAGTCTTAGTTTCTTTAAAAACTCAGTTATGTTATGTAAACAGCTCAGGTGTATGAGGTTGTTTTAGTTTGTCCACAGCTGCTAACTATGATTGACTTGTGCTTTGTCAGGGTGTGATCTTTGCCAGCTGCAGATAGTTTAATTTGGAGATATAAATATAAGAGCCTGGAGGGAGGTTGATATATAGTATAATAAATAAATATACAATAATGTATAATAATATAAAATATGACAGGCATGGTGGCACATGCCTGGAATCCTAGCACTCAAGAGGCAGAGGCAGGCAGGTTTCTGTGTGTTTGAGGCTGGTCTGGTCTACAAACTGAGTTCAGGACAGCCAAGGTGACACAGAGAAACCCTGTCTCATAAAACCAATACATCTATATATTTGCTGTCATATATTATATACAATGTACATGATATACATTGTATTTCAATTGTATATAATATATAATGATGAATATATATTAGGTTTGTATATATTTACTGTATAACATAATATATAATATATTTAATGGTGAGTAACAAGAGAGGCTGTTTCAAAGAGGAAGGTGGGGACTGATACGCTGACCTTCAAACACATCACATGGCATAACACCTAAGTGGAAACACACACACACACACACACACACACACACACACTCAAGAAAGTTTAAAAACAGACAGGAAGGGGCCACTGAGATGAGTCAGAGTTTAAAAGTCATGCATGTATTGCTCTTGCAGAGGACTTAGGTCTAGTTTCTCATGCCTACATACTGGTTCACAATCATCCATAACTCCAGTTCCATGGGGTCCAATACCCTCTATTAACCTTTGAGAGCAATAGGGACACATCCGGTATACACACATGCAGGTGAAACAATAATACATATGAAATACAATAAATTAATATAAATTGATTTTAAATTGAGATAGGTATTAGTTAAAAGCATAAAGAAGAGAATTACTCAATAGGCCATATTATTATTTTTTAATTATCTATATTACCTGTAGGCCTGGCTAGCAATCAGTCAAGACACAGACACTTGTTATATTTTAAAATATATTTTAAAATGCCCCTTAGTTACATGGGACAGGGCAAATATCAATCTAAACTACCTCCCATGGTGGGACAGACATGGGATCCCTGCCTCAATACCATGCCATCTGCTTCCAATAACTTCTATCAAGTTACCTCCCATCCATAAACCCAAATACTTGCTAATGTTCTTCATCTGGGCTGGATTCTCCATTCACACAGCTGGCCATGTGCTTCTCCTCCATCTAACCCATGGCAGCCTTCCTCTCTTCACTTCAGGTCTCTCTCCTTTTTCCTTGCGGTGGTCCTTTTTTCTTGCCAGAATTCCTCTCTCCTTTGCCCTGCCCAGGTGGGATGGCTTTTTATTAAGCAAAAGGTAGGTCACACAGACAGCAAGTAGTAATTAACATCAATATACATCAGTCCATCCCCCAATACCATACAAACAAGAGGAATAAACAAAGGGACCAGTTGTCTTCAAGTCAATCTTCAGAGACTTGACATGAGATTCAGGATTAAATAGAGGACAAGACATGTGCATAAATAAGCAATCTGCTCAAATTCTGGTCTCAGCACTGTCTTGGTTTTGTCCTGCAAGTTAGCCTGACAAGTTGTCAGACAGGAAATCTTCCTGGAAAAGAAATTCTTTCTCCGGCTCTTAACAAGGCTTCCACCTAGGCAAACTTTACTTCTAATTTCATGTCATATATATTATATGTTATGTCATATGTATATATGTGTGTTGGTGTCATATTAATGTCATATATATAATATATACGTGTATATATTATGCACATACATATAGTCTAGGAGCCACAAATGTGAGAAAACTTACAGTATTTATCTTTCTACAACTGGTTTAATTTGTTTAATATACTAGCACTGATTACATCCATTTTCCTACAAATAGCATTGTGTGTAAATATCCAACAACAGAAGAATGGAAAGGACAATGTGGTATAATTCACAGAATTTTTGTGGGCCTCTCCACTATGAGCACCAACACTTGGCTAGCAAAATCCTGCTGCACACACCTTTCCTGCTGCTGTTGCTTCTCCTCCTTTTTTCCTCTTCTGCTTTATTTATTCATTCATTAATATGGACACAGGGTTGTGCTATATAGCCCAGGATAAAGTAGGTCCAGTCCTCAAACTTGCAGCAATCCCCTCATCTCTGTCTCCCAAGTGCTGGGTGCATGTGGATTCTTTTTGGGAGAGGCTGGGCGGAGAATCTGGTTGCAGAGTTTTCTTCAGCCTAGATGCAGAGTTTTCCTCAGCCTTTATGAGGCTAGCTAAGACTTTGTCCAGAGAACTGGTTTTGCAGAAGACCTCTTTAGCAGGAAGGGAGCTTTCAGGTCAGATCCCCTAGCTTGAAGGAGCACAGGGTGGGTGTGCACTTAGCTGGATTGAGATGCTGTGAGTCTGAGTCCCTTCCAGCTGGGAAAGGGAGCCTCAGCCTTGAGAAAAGGCCAGATAACTGAGTGCGCTTGGTCGAGATAAAAACAGCTGAGAGTCGAAGAGCTAGTTTTTAATTCACTAAAGTTCTAACCAACTTAAAAAGAGAGATAAAGACAGAGAGCTAGAACAAAAGAGAGAGCAGAGTGCAAACAGAGAGTGTTCGCTGAGAGTGTCCACCCCACCCTGAGACCTCTGGGTTTTAAGCCAAGGGTATGTGAATTGCAGGAGTGTACCTAGGACACCCCCTGGGGCTTGCCTCTGAGACTGATCCAGGGCAGCTTTGATATGTGTTTCTTCAAAGAGCCAGCTTGTGACATCTTTTGGCCTAAAGTCTGTGCAGTTTGCTTTGAAAATGTCTCTGCAAGGAACTAGCCTTCTGACACAGTTTGTCTAGGGTCTTGTGGACTGTTGCCAGCAGGGATACACCCACCTATTTCTAAGCTTGAAGTGTACCGGGAGGCAAGCATGTCCTCCACCTACAGACAAAGGCTCACAGGTACATACCTGCACGTTTGGCCTCAGTTTGAGCTTTTGCCTTCAATCACTCTTCTTTCTTTCTTTCTTTCTTTCTTTCTTTTTTTGGGGTTTTTTTTTGTTGTTGTTTTGTTTTGTTTTGTTTTGGTTTTTTTTGTTTTGTTTTGTTTTTTTGGTTGTTTTTTTTTTTTTTTTTTTTTTTTTTTTTGGTTTTTCGAGACAGAGTCTCTCTGTGTAGCCTTGGCTGTCCTAGATTCATTTTTAGAGACCAGGCTGGCCTCGAACTCACAGCGATCCACCTGCCTCTGCTTTTCCAAGTGCTGGGATTAAAGGAGTGTGCCACCATGCCTGGCTTTCTACTACTTTCTTTCTACGGGCAAAATAAATGCCATTGAAGAAAAGAGCACCAGAAAAGCCAAGGCGAGGCAGACACAGAGAAGGAAATCAAGTTCTGGTTCTCAACATACTCATCTGACAAGGCACCCAGAACAGAGTCTTGCCACTGCTGGTCCTTAGGAAAGAAGAAACACTAACCAAAACACAGGGCATGGCTGTTGACCTTTACTTGGCAAAGAACACACAGTAGGAGTATAAGTCTTATTACAGTTTATCAGCCTTTCCCAGGAAGGAACAGGAACATGTGCCTGGTGTCAGTCCCACCAGCTTTTCTCCAATTGCCTCAACTAGACATCTGGTAGGCTGGATGGCATCCAGGCCAGTGTCCAAATCAGCACCTTAAGAAGTCCTGCCAAGCTGGGTGGAGCCTGGGAAGCTTCCTCCCTGTGGGAATATTGGAAGCAGCTGAGCTGGATAAGTCAAAGAGATAAGTGATGAGGACTTTGCCTCAGAGTTCCTCAAAGAGTGACTCTGGGAATGTTCCCATTGTTCGAGCCAGCCTTGGCAACCAAACATAACAGTGTTTCAGGGCTGTATGTAGTTCAGTTGGTATAGTACCTGTTTTCCAACTCCAGCACTCCAGGCATGTTGGCACACTCCTCCAATCTCAACACTCATGAGGTAGATGCAGGGGCAGTCGATACACAAGAGACTATTTTTTTTTTTACAAATATTGAAGATATGACTCAGTAGTTAAGAGTACTAGCCGCTCTTCTGGAAGACCAGGGTTCAATTCCTACCACCCACAGGGTAGCTCATGGCTGGTGCAGGCATGGTGGAGCACACCCAGGATGACCATGCCTGGCATTACTTGGAAGATACTCACAGGATCCTGTTGCCACTAAGATGAGGAAGTATGTAAGGACGAGATGGAAAAGAAAGAGAAGTAGAATGGTGTGTGTACAATGTAAAGAGTTGGACCTGGAGAGACAAGGGTAGTGAGGTTGCAATGCCAACTGAAGCCATGGTGAGGTCCTGGTTTGAGCTGCCACCAAGGTCCATGTCTGGGTTCTTGACCCTGCAGTAGCTGGTGTCTATTTCAATGTCTGTAGCCCATGTTACTACCAAAACTCATGCAGACTTCCTTGGTCTGGGCTGCTGCCTGAGGCCACGCTGATGTCTGAGGGCTGTGAATAGCTGGTCCTTTCCCTCCCCTGGACATCTTGCGAGAGCTGGTGCAGAGGGCATGAAAGCAAGTGAGCCGGCCCACCCCACACCAGCTCTACAGCACTTGGGAGAGGGGCCATGTACCTCACCTGGGCAGCTCGGTAGAGTTGGCTCTGAAGGATGGGGTAAGCATGGGAGAACTCTCAGGGTGACGAACTCAGCTACCACCTAGGCATAGATATATGGCTTTGAACTCATCCACCCCAACATCTACCCCATCTATGGACTGCTGGAACATGTGATGGGGCTGGTCCTCTAGAACCAGAGCTGTAAGATCTCCTTGACACAGAGCAATAACAGAATATCTGAGAGGAGTCTTGGTGAGGATCCAGTATCGATAGAATAGCAGAAGCCAGAGGCCTCAAACCAGACCAATGTCTCATTGCAATGAACATTTGTAAGTAAAGCTGTTTGGGCAAAAGGGGATACTGTGTGACACACCATAATACACCATGTATTCCATGGCGATATTTTTTTTTTTTGCCTTTTGTTTTGTTTTGCTTTGCTTTGCTTGTTTTCTTTTAGTAGTAAGGTTGCAAGGGCAGAGGGTGGATATGGAGGAATGGGGAAATGATTAGGATTGGGGTACATGATGTGAAATTTACAACAAATCAATAAAGTTTTTAAAAAAGAGATAGAGAAACTGAAATTGTGGTGACTTTGAAAAGTGCCTGGAGGAAGGGCACCTCATACTATCTGGAGGACATGAAGTCAGACAGGTTTTTCAGACTAGGCAATATCTAACATGATGTATTAACCATGGTAAGAAAACCACAATGACCAAGTCAGGTAGTCAACTGTCAAGGAATTCAGTGTCCAGAAGGGAGGACAGACAAACTCAGGCAATAAACTCTTTCTGCATTGAATGCCTGTGAAAAGGTAAACCTAGGGTTTCTTTGGGAATCAAAAGAAAGAACTCATAACAAGAGAGGAGCAAGAGAGGGAGATGGTCAGGACCACCCTTACAGTGATGACTACCCCTCAGTTTGTTATTTATGGACAGTAGTCGACTTGGTTTAATAGGATGCTGAAGACAAGCTATGGTTCCAAATATGTAGCCCAATGCCCTCTAGGACAATCAATGAAGGACAACACACTGGGCTGTAGTACAGGCCAAACTGCTGGAATGAAGAGCTGGACAACATAGAACTTTCTCTGTCTCTTGAGCAAATGGAGACTATGTAGACTAGCTCAGTAGCATCTTCCAAAAATACCTGTGTTCCTTCTATCTTGTGGTTCCTTCATCCTCTACTATACTGTCCTTGTCCCATATAATAAAGATTAGTACATCACCACATAGTCATTTAGCCCCTAGGAAGGACAGGAGAAAAATGAAGTAACACATAAGTTCCAGGTGTCAGACACACACTATCCATATGACTACATAAAGCTGCCAGCTGTGAAGGATGATGGGTGGTAGCACACGCCTTTAATCCCAGCACTCGGAAGGCAGAGGCAGATGGATCACTCTGAGTTCGAGGCCAGCCTGGTCTACAAAGTAAGTCCAGGACAGCCAAGGCTACACAGAGAAACCCCGTCTCAAAAAAAAAAAAAAAAAAAAAAAGGAATTACAAGAGATAACACATATGGCTGAAAGTCTAAGGTGTATGGGGGAACATAGAATAGACACAAACATAAGGTATACATATATGTATATATACATATATATGCTATCAGAAAAGAAATGTCTAGTAATTAAAATTTCAAGTAATTGAAGAAACATGAGTACACTACACAAAGAAGGAAATTTAACCCAGTAATTAGAATCTATAATCAAATTCCAATACTAGAATTGAAGCAATTTAAGAACTCAATATAGGTGTCCTCCCCGGACAAGCTCAGCAGTGGTATGTAGGACTTTAACTTTTACAAGTTTACTTTATTTGGTGTTCTTTAATGCCTATGCCTCCCCTCCAACCCACTGACTCTAGATAAGAGAGGAAATAGTTTAATGGGGACAGAAGTAGACCTTTGTCAGGATTCCAGCAGATCCATTAAATAGCAAACCAGAAGTTCAGCAAAAGTGACTGCAACCACAGCAGCAGCTCGAACCTGGAACCTTGACGTATTCTCTGGAGCGTTTCTTACTAGGAGCTTCTTGAATTGATGAATAGCTAGGCGATGTGAAATAATGTAGAAGCCAAAAATCCAAGCCTCTTGTTTGGGACTCATGTGTATCTCCTCTAAGAGTTTGTATCAGGATGTTTATCAGCTGGCAAAGACCATGCCCCCGCATGAGGCAATTTCTCTTCTAGTAGACAAACACCACGTGTTCTCACACAAGTCTGTTTCACATCCCACACTTGGGTTCAAAATAAAAACATGTTTGCATCCACTATAGAGATGAGCTGTCCCCTGTCCCCTGTCTGCTCCATTTCCTGGCCCAAAGCTCTGCCTGTATTCCCAGAGGCCTGCTGACACCAGGGACACCCAGGTGAGACGCCCTCCTCCAATCCCGCGCCTATTGGCTTCACCCTCCCATAGTCAGGGCAAGCCCAGCAGCTGTGAGCTGTGTCCTGTTCCCTGCACACTCCATTTCCTAGCACCAGGAACAACCAAGTAAGATCCCTCCCCTCCAAACCCCTGCCTGACAAGTCTCCCCAAAGCACTCCCAACAGAGGTAAAAATGTACTCACTCCTCTGTGCTCCATTTTCTAGCCCACAGCTCTGCCTGCATTCTCAGAAGCCTGCCAGCACCAGGGACAGCCAGATGGCAAAAAGATCACTTTAAGAACACTATCAACAAAAGCCAGAGTAATGTAGCACCTCCAAAGCCCCGCTATCCTACTGCAACAAGCCTTGGATATCCTAACACAGCTGAAGCATAAGAAAATGATCTTAAATCCAATCTTAAGAAGATGGTAGAGGACTTTAAGGAGAAAAAGAATAAATCCCTTAAAGCAATACAGGAAATAAAATAAAACAAGTGAAGGAAATGAACAAAACAGTTTAAGACCTGAAAATGAAAGTAGAAGCAATAAAGAAACACAAACAGGTAACCCTGGAGATGGAAAATCTAGGTAAAAGAACAGAAGCTACAGACTCAAATATCACCAACAGAATACAAGAAATGGAAAAGAGAATCACAGGTGTAGAAGAAATTGATACATCAGTCAAAGAAAATGTTAAATCAAAATAATGAGAATTAATAATCATTGGTAATATCTCTCAACACTAATGGAATCAATTCCCCAATAAAAAGACACAGGCTAACAGAGTGGATGCAAAAAGATGATCCATCATTCTGATGCGTATAAGAATCACACCTCAGTGACAAAGATAGATTTAAGAGTAAAGAGCTGGAAAATTATTTTCCAAGCAAATGAACCTAAAATGCAACCTAATAAAATAAAATAGACGTTTAACCAAAATTAATCAGAAGAGATGGGGAAGGACACTTTATATTCATCAAAAGAAAAACTCACCAAGATATCTCAATTATGAATATCTATGCTCCAAATGCAAGGGCACCCACATTTGTAAAGGAAACATCACTAAAACTTAAATCATGCATTATCAAGACCCACACATTAATAGCGTGAGACTTCAACACCCCACTCTCACCAATGGACAGATCATTGAGACAGAAACTAAACAGAAATAATGAAAGGAAAAAATATTATGAATCAAATGAACCTAACAGATAACTACAGAACATTTTACCCAAACACAAAACAATATACCTTCCTCTCAGTACCTCATAGCACCTTCTCCAAAATTGACCATATATTCAGTCACAAAGCAAACCTCAACCAATACAAGAAATTGGAATAACTCCTTGTATCAGATCATACCACTATGGATTAAAGCTGGACTTCAGTTACAACAGAAACAACAGAAAGCCTACAAATTCATGGAAACTGAACAACTTTCTACTCAATGACTACTGGGTCAAGGAAAAAAATTAAATTAAAGACCTTCTAGAATTCAGTGAAGATGAATGCACAACAAACTCAAACCTATGGGACACAATGGAAGCAGTGCTAAGAAGGAAAGTTCATAGCACTAAGTGCCTTCATGAAGAGATATCTCACACTAGCAACTTAACACATCTGAAAGCTCTAGAACGAAAAGAAACAAACACAGTCATGGGGAGTAGATGGCAGGAAATAATAAAACTCAAGGCTGAAATCAACAAATTAGAAACAAAGAGCAATACACATAATCAACAAAACCATGAGCTGGTTCTTTGAGAAAATCAACAAGATAGAAAATCAGCAAGATAGACAAATCTTTAGCCAAAGTAACTAAAAGGCAAAGAATGACAGTATCCAAATTAACAAAATCAGAAATGAAAAGGGGTACATAACAACAGATACTGAGCAAATCCAAAGAATCATTTGGTCTTACTTCAAATACCTGTACTACACAAATATAGAAAATCTAAATGAAATGGATGATTTTCTTGATAGATTCCACTTACATCAAAGTTAAATCAAGATCAGGTAAACAATTTAAATAGACCTATAATCCCCCCCCCTCTCTCTCTCTCACACACACACACACACACACTGCCCAGGGCCAGTTGGTTTCAGTGCAGAAAGATACCAGACCTTCAATGAAGAGCTAATGTCAATACTACTCAAAATAGTCCACAAAATAGAAATGGAGGGAACATTACCAAACTCATTCTATGAGGCTACAGTCACCTCAAAAAGACCCAACAAAGAAGGAAAATCTCAGACCAATTTCCCTTATGAACAAAACATTGATGCAAAAGTACTCAATAAAATACTCACAAACCAAATCCAAGAACACACCAAATACATAATCTAACATAATCAAGTAGGCTTAATCCCAGGGATGCAGGGATGGTTCAACATATTAAAATCCATCAATGTAATCCACAATATAACCAAACTGAAAGTAAAAGCTCACATGATCATCTCATTAGATGCAGAAAAATCTAACAAATCATCTGACAAAATTCAACAAAAAAATTCTTGGGATATAGACCCATACCAAAACATAATAAAGGCTACATACAGCAAGCCAATACCCAACATCAAATTAAATGAATAGAAACTCAAAGAAAATCCACTAAAATCAGGGACCAGACAAGGCTGCCCACTTTCTCCATATATCTTCAGTATAGTGCTTGAAGTTTTAGCCAGGGCAATAAGAAAACTAAATGAATTCAAAGGAATATAAATTGGAAAAGAACATGTCAAAGTATCACTGATCCCAGATATATCATAGTATACATAAGTGACCCCAAAAGTTCCGTCCAAGAACAACAGTTTGATAAACACCTTCAGCAAAGTGGCTGGATATAAAATTAACTTTAAAAAATCAGTAGCCCTCCTACATACAAATGATAAATGGGCTGAGAAAGAAATTAGGGAAACAATATCTTTCATAATAGCCACAAATAATATAAAATATCTTGGTATAACTCTAACCACTCAAGTGAAAAACCTGTATACCAAGAACTTCAAGTCTTTGAAGAAAGAAATTTAAAAAGATATCAGAATATGGAAAAATGTCTCAATTAAAATGGGGTATAGAATGTTGAGCAGTTCTTTAAGTGTTTCTTGACTATTTGACATTCCTCTGTTGAGAATTCTCTGTTTAGCTCTGTACCCCATTTTTAATTGGTTTGTTGGTGTTTAATTTCTTGAGTTCTTTATATATTTTGGATATTAGCCCTCTGTTGGATGTAGATTTGGTGAAGATCTCTTTCCAATCTGTAGATTGTCATTTTGTCCTGTTGACAGTATCCTTTGCCTTACAGAAGCTTTTCAGTCTCATGAGACCCCATTTATTAATTGTTGCCCTTAGAGCCTGAGCTGTTGGTGTTCTGTTCAGGAAGTTGTCTCCTATGCCAATGAGTTCGAGGCTTTTCCTATGTTTTCTTTTAAAAGACTTTGTGTGTCTGGCATTGGGTTGAGGTCTCAAAATGGAAGCCTACCATAGATGTCCTCTGAAAGACTCCATCTAGCAGGGGATTGATGCAGAAGCTGAGACTCACAACCGTACTTTGGGCAGAGCAGAAGGAGTCTTATGAAAAAGTTGGGAGATAGAAAGTCCCAGAGGGGACAGGAGATTCATAAAGAGACCAGTAGATAAAGCCAGCAAATCTGGCCCAAGGGGGGCCTGCAGAGACTGATGTACCAACAAAGGACCATGTATGGAGAGGACCTAGACCCTCTGCTCAGATGTAGTCGTTTGGCAGCTTAGTGTCCATATGGGTCCTATAATATAGGGCGCAGGGACTGTCTCTGACATGGACTCTGGTACCTTCTCCTTGATCACTTCCTCCCTGTGGGACAGCCTTGCCAGGCCACAGAGAAAGAGGATGCAGGCAGTCCTTATGAGACTTGATAGGCTGTGGTCAGAAGGTAGAGGAAGAGGACTCCCCCTTCTTGAGGACTAAGGGAAGAGGGCAGGGGCGAAGAAGGAGGGAGGGTGGGAATGGGAGACAAGGGAAGGGGCTACAATTGTGATGTGAAGTGAATAAATTTTTAAAAAATGAAAATAGGGTACAGAGCTAAACAGAGAATTCTCAACAGAAGAATATCAAATAGCTGAGAAGCACAAAAAGAAATGCTCAACACCCTTAGTCATTAGGGAGATGCAAATCAAAACAACTCTGAGATTTCATCTTACATCTATCAGAATGGCTAAGATCAAAAACTCAAGTGACAGCACATGCTGGCAAAGATGTGAAGCAAGGGGAACAGGCCTCCATTGCTAGTGGGAGTGCAAATTTGTACAACCACTATGGAAACTCAGTCTGGCTCCTTTTCAAAATATCGGGAATAGCTCCATCATACCACAAGGACACCTGTCCAACTATGTTCATAGCAGCTTTATTTGTAATAGCCAAAAACTGGAAACAACTTAGAGGTACCTCAACCAAAGAATGGATAAAGAACTGAAGGGGAGATAAACATGTTTTTTGTTTAGCTCACAAGTGGGGGATGAGAAAAAGACTTGTGAGAGAGCAGGTGATGTTTATCCCCTTAGAAGTTGAATCACCATGAGGGGGGAGATTGGTTGTTAACCAGCTGAAAAACATCATTGAACAAATTCTGAGAGGAGATATAAATGTGAACCAAAAACAGGAGGTGGGGCCTTTGGAGACTTGGGATAGTTTTGGCTGTTCATCACTCCACTTCGAGATGCTCCTAGAGAGAACCATTGGAGGGAAGGCTTCGGGGCTCCGGGCTCTGGCTGAGGTTCCAGGTTCTGGTTGCTCCAGGTTCCAGCAGAAGAAATCCTGCTGATTATGCCAGGAGAATCATTCCTCAGAACTGATATCCTTATGGTTTCATTATTGCGTTCTTTAATCTGCTTTTCCTATTGTTTAGGTTAGTCGGGTTATAAGTGAGGTACTCTCGGTTAATAAGTTCCTAATAAAATATATTTGTTAAGAAAATTGAGCCTACAAAGAACATGCGGTACATTCACACAATGGAATATTACTCAGCTTTAAAAACAATGACATCATGAAATATGCAAAGAAAATGGATGGAACTAGGAAAGATCATCCTTAGTGAGGTAACCCAAACCGAGGAAGACAAACATGATGTGTACTCATAAGTGGATATTAGCCATAAAGTAGAGGATAATCATGCCACATACTCTACCGACACAATGAAGCTAAGTAGGGCCCAAGGGAGTATGTTTGAATCTCATTCAGATAGACTTCTGGTGTGGATACAGAGGAGTAACTGGATGGCAAAGGGGATGGGGAGGGAAACGGCTGTGGTCAAGTGTGGGAGGATGACAGGAGAGAGAACTGGAATCGTGGGGAATGGGGAGCATTTCTTGTATGAGCTAGAAACCTAGGACATTGGGAACTCCTGGGAATCTATGAAGGTGGCCCTAGGTAAAAATGTCTTTCAATAGGGGATATGAAAAACTAAAATGGCCACCTCCTATAACCAGGCAAGACCTCTAATGGAGGGATCATTACACCACCCCACCCACACAACCTTTGACCCACAGTTTTTCCTGCCTATAAGATGTACAGGAATAAAGAGCAAGCAGAAATTGAGGGAATGGCCAAGCAATGACTGGCCCAGGCTTGAAACTACTGACATGAGAGAGAGCCCTCATGACACTATTACTAGTATTCTGCAATACTTGCAGACAAGAA
This sequence comes from Acomys minous, assembly GCF_964271855.1. Taxonomy (NCBI): domain Eukaryota; kingdom Metazoa; phylum Chordata; class Mammalia; order Rodentia; family Muridae; genus Acomys; species Acomys minous. Next base: position 23,307,660 of record NC_140488.1, on the reverse strand, counting down.
GCTAGCATAACTGTCATCTGAGAGGCTTCACCAAGTAGTTGATGTAAACAGATGCAGAGACCCACAGTTAAACATTAGGTAGAGCTTGGGGAGTTCTATGGAAGAGGGTGAGGAAGGATTGTAGGAGCCAGAGAGGTCAAAGACAGCACAAACAAACCTACAAAATCAACTAACTTGGGTCCATAGGGGCTCACAGAGATGGAAGCACTAACCAAAAAGCATGCATGGGATGGACCTAGGCCCCTTACACATGTGTAGCAGATGTGCAGTGTGGTCCTCATGGGGGTTCACTAACAATGGGAGTAGGGGCTGACTCTGACTGTTGCCGGCCTTTGGATCCCTTTCCCCTAGCTAGGCTGCCTTGTCAGTGGGAGAGGAAGCCTTTAGTCCTGCTGCAAGTTGATAGTCCAAGGCAGGTTGATATCCATGGGAGGCCTCCCCTTCTTTGAGGGGAAAGGGAGGGGGGCACAAGAAGAAAGGAGGGAAGAAGGAGGGTCTAGTATGATAGGTAGGAGGGGATGCTCTGATTGGGATATAAAGTAAATTGACTAATAGAAGATAAAATTCAGCATATGGCTTTGATTGACACATATAGATGCTGGAAGAGAGGATTACTAAATGAGAAGACACATCCACATGTCAAAACAGAAACACACACAAAATAGGAGAAAGTTCAAAGGTAAGTGACTTTAACATGTCTTATTAGTATTAACATATCTTATATAGATTAAAGGAACTCATGTGATATCTTCATAGTGTATATTCATACATTGGTAATATCTATTCTTTCTATTCCCACTCCTCTACCCCAGCTGTCAGCATCCTTTCCATCCTTCCCTCTGTTTCATAATCAGGTATTTTAATTTTATTTTATGTTATTCTTTTTATTAGTTTTCTTTTTTATACATACATTTATATTATTACACTCATAATCAGGTTTAGCCTTTTATTTTAGTTCCACTTATGAGAAAACAAATGGGATGGTTGCTTTTCTGTGTCTGGCTTATTTCATTTACCATGATATCTATCAGTTTCATGAACATGGTTGCAAAGGAAAAGATTTGCTTCCTTTATAACTCAGTCATACTCTATTCAAAATATATGGATTAATTTCTTTACCAATTCATCTGTTCAGGGGAACCTAAACTGGTCTAGATTTTGGCTATTGTTAACAATACCACAATAAAACTAGTATCTTTTTGTGTGCTGACTTCATTTCCTTTCAGTTTGTGCCAGGAAGTAGGAATGCTGGATCATATGACAGTCTATTTTTAGTTTTTCAAGGATATCCCCATTCTATTTTCTGAAGTAGTGAGATTAATTTGTGTTCCACCCAACAGTGCATGAAGGGTCCATTTTTGACATCCTGTTATTTATAATTTCTTATGACAGCTGCATTACTACATAAGATATCATCTCAATGTAGTTTTGATATGCATTTCCTTCATTAGTAATGCTACTAAGCACTTTTTTGAGCTTCTATAGCTCAGTATATCCCATGAAAGCATGTAAAGGGAGGGAGAGCCAGCCGTCTCTGAGAAGGACTGCATCTTTGGGCTCCACATTCTTAGATTTATCTAGTTACAAATCAAAAGTATGTTTTAAATTGAAGCTGTTATCAACATGACGTTTTTCTCTAAACAACAGATCACAACAAATATTTACATGATATTTACATGACAACAGTTATTCTAAGTGATCTAGAGGCGATTTAAAGTGTATAAGAGGATGTATATAGGGTCTATGTTACAATTTTCTATAAGAGATTTGTATATCTGCAGATTTTGTTATCTTCTTGGTATCCGGGACTAATTACGCATTGTTAAATGAACTTTTCCTTGGGTGATAAGAACAAACATCTACTCAACACAGATAGGGTACCAATAACCAACCAAATTAATGATCCCACTAATGTCTGACTTGTCGAAACAATGACATTTTTGGTCTTAATTTCAGAGCACAGGTGATGCATTATTTGCAGGAGGATGGGTGACCTCAAAGCACCTACATCACTGAAAAGTCTCAATCTAGTACAACAACAAGTTTCTCACAGCCACAGAAATGGAATTTCCCTTCTATTAACCTTTCACCCCCTTATACTGTAGCACCTTCTGATGCCGTGAGTCTAGATTCAGCTTAGGCACAAAAACAAGCATTTTGGAGGGAGATGTATGAAGACGGATCTAAACTCTCAAGAAATGGTCTAAAAACCCTTGTCACCTCAGTTCCTTTTTTTTTTCCTACTGAGGGAAGTGAACAGGTGCAATACTGGGTGTCACATGCAGTTCTGGTGAAGATGCTAATGGCCATTGTGCAGGTGGGGGAACTCTTTGGCTGACCCATAAACAAGTACTCTGACATGTGGCTTCCTTTCCCTCTCTGCCAACCTGTTCAGAGGCAGACAGTTGTCTAGCACTGTGCCATCCTAAGGAAGCAGGGCACCCACCACATAGTCTTCCAAGTCCTGGTTTCAGTCAGAAACGCTCACATACAAATACATCTTGACGTTGACATTAGAAGGAGCTCAGATTACATATTACTCCGCAGGGCTCGTTGTGTGCAAATGTAGGAGATGTATTTATTCCTGACTTTATCTGAGTTTTTCTTCTTTGACAAGAATTCTACTTCAGCAGGCCCTGTGAAAACATTAATTTGCAGATATGATAACTTCTGAGTGTATTTTGGAGGTATTTGATGGCATATCACCCAAGAAGATGACGAATGGAGCAATCTTTGCATTGGCGCATCGAGGGTGTGCATCACTATCTTATAAATATAGCCAACTCCATCATGTAGGTTACTGAAAGCAATGAGTAGCATAAGTAATCAAAACTGCTGGGAGAAAGTTTGTTTGGATTTGTTTGGGGAATGTATCATAGTTTTTCTTGCAGCAGCAGTAGCAACAGCAGCAACAGCAGGTGCTCCTAATTAGAGTTTTGCTTAAGCTAATACTGGAATTAGCTTGCATACACTGAACATATATATGTCAAGACCCAAGACTCTTGATGCTATTTGATATGCAACTTGTGTGCAAGGTCTCGAGTCCTCTATTTTTCACTGGCCTATCAGATTGCACACATTAAATGAGAGGCATTCTCCACATTGACAGACAGGAGGCACGCCAGATCCAAAGATGCCATGATTTCTTAGATGTCTCGAGCTCTCCCTTGGAGATTTACCTCCCAAACTGTCTTCCTTATCTGACAGCCTCCCAATTGCAATGTCTGAACCCAAAGGAATTTAGGAGCAGGTATAACTGGGAGGCATGAGGAGCAAAGCAGGGGAGACTGTGTTTATTACGTTAGTGATGTAGTATTCTTTACTATTCAGCCCCAGCCCGAGTTCAGTCTCTTTTCCTTTCTTCCACAGATTCCAGCTGTTGTAGGTTTAGCCTCCTGATTTTCCTTTGTGTCTGCCTCACTGCCGCCGACCCCAATCTCCATCAACTCTTGGCTCTTTGACACAGCCATTTTCAAACGGGGTGTTCTTGCATAACACCTTAGCTCCTGCCCCCCCTAACCACCCTCCACAGGGCAAAGGCACAGAAGGGCTGTCAAATGGAATCATATGCTGTTCCCTGACCGCGCTTCACAATTTCTACCTTGCACCTTTGCTCCACAGATTCGTTCTTTTGGCAAGCCCTCGGCATGGGTAAGACTCACCTTTTTTTCAAGGGACACCTCAAAAATAAAAATCTCTGTTCTGTCTGAAGATTCGGCAGTTCTTGCTTGCAGCTGCAAACGACTACCCCTTTCACCAACTGTCCCTAGTACTTCCTCCCTCCCTTGTGGCACTGCTCCCAGTAGAGGATGATTGTTGGGAACACACAGGGTGCAAAGTGTAAGAGGGAAGGGTCCAAACATTGGAGCACAGCTGATAGGACTCAGCTCGCTCACACTAGAAGCTTGAGTCTGGATTGAGGCCCACTGCACACCTTGTAAGCTTGTACACAAATACAGTCAAAAGACCAGATGCCCAGGTAGCACCTGATGGCTTGCTACTTCCAATCTCAAGCTGGACAGAGCAAATCAGAACCTGGATTTTCACATGGTGATGATTCCTATGCACACTAATATTTAAGTAGAGCACTGTTTTTGTTTTGTTTTGTTTGTTTGTTTGTTTGTTTTTCATAACTGAGGAGAGGGAGGTAGCTACTTACAGAAGAGACATACACCAAGCCTTGTCATGCATTCAGTGCTCTTGGACATCATACCAACTTTAAGGTGAGTCACACAGTATGCATTCCTGCTTCTCTGAATTACCAGTTCAATTTCCTTCCTGCTTTTAAAAAATATTTTATTTTTCTTTATTTTATGTGCATTGGTGTTTTTGCCTATAAGTATATGTCTATGTGAGGGTGTCCAGATATTGGCATTATAGTTGTGATCTGTTGTGTGGGTTCTGGGAATTGAACCTGAGTCCTCTGGGAGAGCAGTCAGTGCTCTTAACCGCCAAGCCATCTCTCCAATCCCCTTCCTTCCTTCTCTTAATTTGGGGTATACACCTTCTCCAAAATCATGGAAGGAGCCCAATCCCAGACAAGAGCACCTTTCCTCTTATTGGCAAGTTGTGGGTGCACAAAGCTGGCCCCAAGTAGGGAAAGCGCGTGTGATTCCTTTCAGCCTGCCCCAATCAATGTGGCCTCTGGCCAAGGTGTGAGTCAGACTTTGAGTCCTCTGTTAAACATCAATGCAAGGAATGCCACAGGATGATGTCAAGTGAGCTTTGGAGCTAACCACTCCTAGAAACATCTGGCACTGGCAGTGCATGTGACTAATAGTATGCATAAAGAGAACACATGAGCAATTTGGAGTAACCATAGTACTTAGTGCCTTCTATGAAACTTATTTGTTTTGCTCTGAAGAGGTAAATAAATACATGATGTTTGGAAGAAAGATGAAAAAATAAACACTCCACTCAAACGATTTCCCTTCCTTCCTTCCTTTACTTTCTCTTTTCCCCCAGATTGTTTGAGCAAGTCCAACCTTCCTTTGTTTTCTAGACATTCTCTAATTATCACAGCACAAGCTCAGCTTTTTGCACACACCTTGTCTGCAGATTCCAGTGGGGCCTGCAGAGCGCATGTCTCACTTCCTTGCCGCAGAGAAGCCTGGGAATTGGAAAGGCCCTCATGTTGAGGCAAGGCAGCTCAAACTGGGAAGTGGCAAAACTTGCTGCGTTTGCCTGGGGCATGTAGTGGCTGATAAATTATTGCTCCTCAAAGCTCCTCAGTCTTGTTGGAGCTGTTTGGTTTATAATCAGAACCACACCCAGACCATGATAGGAGTGGTTGCTGAGTGCCTTCTGTCTCGTGGTGGGAAAAAAGACAGAACTGTTCTCCTGCCACAAAAGGAACACAAAAATCAGAACTAGCTGCCAACTTCTGTCATAGGCCACTGACTGTGTATATTAAATCAGAAGTGTCAAATTAGGCCTTGCTAGCCAATGACATACTTGCTTTAAATTTAAAAACTGGAAGATGATGAGCCTCTCATAGGCGAAGCTATATAACTCCAAGAGTTGCCTCTGGACAAAAAATTGTGAAATTTTCGCTTGAACTGCTTATCCATTTGCTGAGTGTAAGGGTTCTTTTGAGGACACACGTGTGTGTGTGTGTGTGTGTGTGTGTGTGTGTGTGTGTGCGCGCGCGCGCGAGTGTTGAGGGGTCAAAAATTGGCTAACATGTTTGTGAAGGTTGACAGTTAAAACGGCACGACAAAGCCAGTGAGGTGGCTCCGGTGATAAAGGCTTTAAATATCAGCCTCATGACTTGAGTTTGATCTGGGACTCAAATGGAGGGAGGAGGGAAGTGACTCCTGAAGTTTGTCCTTTGACTTCCACACATATATTGCAGCACATGCACACACACACACACACACACACACACACACACACACACACACACACACACCAAACAAACGCAATTTAAAAGGGAAACAAAAACAAAATCCAAAGGGCAGGTCATCAGCAA
>NC_140488.1:23109189-23296689 GCF_964271855.1 Acomys minous | reverse complement strand
TTTCTATTTTACCCCAGCCAGTCTACTTCTGATTAATATTAATTTAATCCTGGAAAAATATTTTTTCAATAGAACTTCAGTTCCTCACCCCCCTCCACATCATTGTGACTTTATTGTCCTATAGCTTCTATGCTTTAATTGCTACTTTATTAAATCTCACGTCTTTTAGCAGGAAGATAAGAAATTTAAAAATTGTACGTCAGGGTCTTTTATCTTAACCTTCTTTCTGGTACTGATTGTTATTCCTTGCAGCTGTAGTCAGAATCCTATCCATCCTCCTTAATGACACACTTCACTATTTCTTATCCTGCAGTCCCGCTGGCAAAGAATGTTTAGTCTTTATCTTGAAATATCATCTGCATCTCACCTTCATTTTGAAGAATGGTTTCGGTGTGCCCAGAATAGGTAAATGGGGCGATGTTAAACTATAAAGCTTCTGTACAACAAAAGAAAAAGAAGAGCGAAGAGACACATTGTAACCTTAGAAGACTATTTGCAAGTCAGATATCTAACAATGAGTAAGCATCCAAACAATTCCACGAGAAGTAAACAGTCTGACTAAGAGGAGGGCAAAGAAGTGGAGTAGTTGGTTCTGAACCGAAGGCCTATAATTGGCTAGCGTTAGAAGGAAATGCTTTACATTCCTAGTTACTAGAGACTGCAAATGAAAACACCAGGACTTTCTCACCTCACATTCTTTACAAAGGCAACTGTCAAAAGGCAAAAGATAGGAAGTGTTGGTGAGAGTGAAAAAGTAACCTTTGCACGCAGTTGAGGGAAAAGTATCTAAGTACAGCCATGAATGAAAACGGCATAGAGGTTCTTCAAAAATATTAGCTATAGAACTGACCTGTGATTTAGTGATCCTATAATTGGTTATATAGCCAAAGGAAATGAAATCAGCCTGGGGAAGGAGGCATCTGCCTTCTCAAGTTGACTGTGGCACTTGATGCTTGAACCAAGATGCGGAAATAACCTAAGTGTCCAGCAACAGATGGATGAATAAAGAAAATGTAGGTTCACACATGGGAATACTATTCAGTCATTCATAGGATGCTTTGTCATCTGCAATGACATGGATACAATTAGAGCGCATTCATTATATCAGGCAGAATTAGCTGATGGGAAACATGGTTAGCAGAGGCTGGAAATAGGCTCATGGGGCATACAGAGCTTCAGAAAAGTGGGAGGAATATGCTCATTTTCACAGCTGTTTCACAGTGTCGTGAATATATGTAAGAGCCGAAAAGTATACTTTTCAGTGCCACTGGGAGAGTGCATCATAAATATTGTCCACATAGAAGATGGCAAATGTTTGAGATGGCAAATAGATTGTTTCATTGACCTGATTGAATCCTTTCATATTGTATGAAAAAGAATAGCACAATCTCCACCCTTGCATAAATATATAGTTATAGCTTATCAATATGTGAGCATAAAAAAGGACCAGGCCAGTATTTTAAGGGTAAGAGAGAGGAATTTTGAGTCTCACTTATTGAGGAAGCTATGGAAACAGAAACAGAAATTATGAAAATGTGGGGGGATAGGTTAAGGAGGGGGAAGGCAGTTTGAGAGACACTTACATTGTGAAAACTTCCTGTAGGCAGTGGAGCATGTAAGCCTGCTGCTCAGGAGCAATGAAAAGGCTGCAGAAGACCTCCACATGACTACTTTTATATAGAGATGCTCGGAAGCCTGGGACCTCATTGTTACTGCTTTCAAAGTAGATGCTTGATGCTCGTTGTTCTTAATACTTAGTTAATAACTCCGAGAAGGATGTTTGCTGTTGCTCCTTTCTTCCCTTCTTCCCTTCCTCCCTTCTTCTCTTCTTCCTTGCTTCCTTCCTTCCTTCCTTTGTCCGGTCTTTCTCTTTCCCTTTTCATTTGTTTTTGTTTCATGGGAATTAAATATAAGGAGGGAATAGGAGAAGGAGCATATGGCTTAGAGGAAAGCATGGAAGCTTCCTCTATCACTAGCCTCTAAACAGTGCTTCTCAACCTTCCTGATGCTGTGACCTGTTAATACACTTCCTCATGTTGTGGTGACCCCAATCATAACATTGTTTTTGTTGCTACTTCATAACTGTACTTTGGCTACAGTTATGAATCATAATGTAAGCATCTGTATTTTCTGATGCTGTTAGGCGACCCCTGTGAAACAAGTCTTTCAAGCCCAAAGGGATTGCAAAACACAGGTGGAGGACGCCTGTTCTAAAACTCTGATGGACTTGCTGATCTAGCCGGAGTGACTAAGTTTCCCATCCTTTGCCTTCCTGGCTCTCATTTTCCTTTTCTTAAGGTTTATTTTGTTTTGTCTGCATGTACGCCTGCACACCAGAAGAGGGCATTGGATCCCATTGTAGATGGTTGGAAGCCACCACGAGGTTGCTGGAAATTAAACACATGACCTTGAGAGGAGCATGGCAGTCAGCGCTCTTGACCGGGGAGCAATCTGTCAAGACCCTTCTCCCTTTTTCAGTGAAAGGTTCACTTGGCTTTCATGATATGCTGATGTCTTTGTGTCACTTGCTTTGACCTTGTCTTGAACTTTGATTCATTGGGAGTGCAATCTTTTGTCCTGCTGGCTCATGTTTCTGGAGGAGGCTGGCAACTCTTGAGAATGTCAGTTGCCCCGGCAATGCCTATGAATGACCACAAGGTGGCAGTGTTGGAGAGCATTGCTACTCTGGGGCACTTCTACTAGTCCAACATGATCGTTTATACTGGGAAAACTGAGTCAAAGAAAGGACCAGAAACTTTATCAAGGACATATAAGAAAACCCAAGGCAGTCCCAGGAATTAGTCTTGTCACAATCAGAAAACTATATTTGATCTATTTATTGTGAATGTAGAATATTAAAGGAAAAGGAAGGGAAAAGGTATAGGAGGATTAAGAAAATTGGCAAGGTGAAAAAGTGGCACAGGACTTCAAGGTAACCATAGGTCCAAGATGAAACAGCCCTGGGGGAGGGTTGAAGGGTGGGGATGGAGCAGATTAAAAATGGGAAATTCAAGAATTGTTATTATTGAGCGGGGTCAATGAAAAGGCAAAAGTACGACTCAAAAGGCATAGGCTGTTAGTAGGCAGACCCCTTTTAAAATGTTTTATTTTTCTAATTTAAAAATTTTTAATGTATTATAATTTATTCAGATTACATCTCAGTTGTTATTTGGTCGCTTATATCTTCCCATTCTTACCCGCCCTACTTCTTCTGCCCCATTCCCCTCCCCTGGGCCTCTGATGAGGGGAAACCTCCTCCCCCACCATCTGACCTCAGGGTACCAGTCTCACTAGCAGAAACTTCCAAATGCTCACATTCTTCAGAAGTTCAGTTGTCCATGAGGAGTAGCCTCTTCAAATTTCCCTTATTTTACTCCATTAGTCTTGGCCCTTCAGACGAGAGATAAAGTTGAACTGAAAATCTAGGTCAGTGCTTATTTCTACTGCAGAGTTTCTCTAGAGATACAACTGGGAGCCAGAAGCCTAGTCGCCGACTCTGAGCCTCCTTTAGTCACTTTATTTCTTTTCTATAGGCTCTGTGGGAGCCTGAGCACTTGGTCTCTGCCTCCCATGGCTCTCTTTGTCCTAAGGGCCTCCCAGAAGGTTTGGAGAGCTCTTGTGAGCTGAGAAACAGCCATAGGAAGTGAGTGCAACTTCATGCTGATGGAAGAGGCCTCCAGATAAAGAGGCTCTTTAAAAGCAGCCTGAGCAGGGGAGCAATGCAAGGGCCCTTCAACTTCTTAAAAGCATATCAGTACCCAAGCAGCGTGGCCAGCCACATTCAAGGCCAAGCAAACCCGCTCCTTCCTCACTTCTCATGCCGCAGACACATGTTCTCAGCGCTTTGACCTGTTGTGAGTCTTTGTGGTAACCAGCGTTTGTTATAGAAAGAAACTTCTCTGCCCAAGAACTGCATTAGCCTCTGAGTGTAGACATACAACTGTATTATGATTCACCTATAGGGCTCAGGAGCTCCAACAATATCCATATCACTGGCATTCCGAGCACCATTAGATCTGCTGGATCATAAGGCCCAAGGCGTATAGTAGCTTGCAGAATGGTGCGGGTGTTTTGTAGTTTCTTCCATTATTCGGGGCCCCCTAGTCAAAACTAGTACCTTCTTGGGTCACTCAGTAATGGCCCAGACAGTAAATATGAGCCATCAAAGTAAGAAATGTAGTGAACTTCCTAGAAGCTTCACCAGGTGTTGTGCTTTCTTTTTTGGCAACGAATGGGGCCAGAAGCAGCAGTTTATCACTCACTTTAGCAGAGAATTCTTGGCATACTCCATACCATGAAACGCCGTCTGTTTGATTGGCTGTCTCTGGAACTCACAAACCCTCCTGATCCAGCCTTCTGGGTCCTGGGATGACAGGCTTGCGTTACCACATCTGACATCTGGCTCCTGAATTTTTGTTGGGGTAATTTCCCAAATGCTGACCAACTATCTTTTTATTTGTATTCTCCTTTTATATATTTAGGCTGGATGTCTCAGCTGGTCTTCAGTAGATGCTGGAGTCCTAAAGAAGTAAGTCCCAGTGCCAGTGAAGGAATAGATGTGCTAGCTATAGAGAGCAAGCAGACAATGAGCAAGAGCTTCCTTCATCCCGGTCCATATAGAGCCTGTCAGCAGATGGCGTGGCCAGATTACAATGTGTCTTCTCACCTCAAGATTCACAGTAGAAGTGGATCATCTTACTTCAAATTATGCAAAACTCCCCTCACTGGTGGGCCCTCCATTATGTATTTTAGTTCATATCAAATGTGGTCACGCTCACAACCAAGAATAGCCCTCCCAGTTAGTGAACTGGAGGATTCTTTTCAGAGTCTGTCTCTGTCTCTTTTGTAACTCCGTTTTTTTGAACTTTGTCTTCATAACTGATTTTGGTCACTCAACTAACTATCTGACTTTGCTTCTCAAAATGTATAACTTTCCCACTATCCTAGCCTGCATCAGCCTTCACTCAGTGCTTCTGTAAACACCAGCCCCAGTTCTTGCTAAATACTGGCCAAATCACTAATCTGAATTATCTAGGTAGGTAGGACCAATGCAATCTAACATGCTTGTCTTAAACATTGCTCTTCTTTAAAAAAAATATGTGTACGTATGTTTTGCCTGCATGTGTATTTCTGCACTACCTTCATGCTTGGTGTTTGAGGAGGCAAGAAGTGTGGGTACTGGTAATTGAACCTGGATCCTCTGAAAGAGAAGGCAGTGCTCTTAGCTAGGCCACCTCTCTAGCCCCAATATGCTCTTATATTTTCTTTTTAAACTTTCTCTCCCTTTCTCTCCCTCCCTCCCTCCCTCTCTCTCTCTCTCTCTCTCTCTCTCTCTCTCTCTCTCTCTCTCTCTCTCTTCTCTCTCTCTCTCGTGTGTGTGTGTGTGTGTGTGTGTGTGTGTGTGTGTGTGTGTGTGTAAGTTCATGAGAGAGCACACATGTGGCAGTCAGAGGACACATGCTGGAATAAATTCTTATCTTCTACTATGTGGGTTCCAAGGACTTTTACCCAAGAAGCCATCACATGAGCTTAAGCATCGTTCTCGGTATTAGGCATTATTTTGCTGTGTGATTTTGAACAGTCCTTTTCTAATTCCCGAGTTTCAATTTCCCTTCTCTAAAATGATGAAATGGTCTTCAGATGTCAAATTGACAAAACTCAGCATTATCTCAGTCTCAGTTGGCAATTGGCCTGTGGGGCATTTTCTTTGTTAATTGAAGTAGTGGGTCCTGTGCCACTATGAGCAGTACCATCCCTAGGTTGAGGATCCTGAGATGGATAAGAAAACTAATTAAACAAAGCTTCTGTTTTCCAGGTCCTGTGTAATTTCCTGTTCTGACTTCCCTAGGTGATGGATTGTGAGTTGAATGTGTACGCCAAATAAACCCTTTCCTATCCAATTTGCTATTGGCCAGTGTTTTTAATCACAGCAACAGAAAGGAAACTAGGATAAATGATAGGCTTCATTAGTACGGGTCTTCAAAGATGTGGTATTCAAGTTTGGGGTTATCCATCCAGCTATGGATAACATATCATACGATACCACCTTCTCCAGTGCCAATAATCCTGTCTCTAATGATCAGCATTTTCCAAATCTAGTTAGAGTAATAAAATTTACAAACTGGCCCTTTTTGATAGAGCTTCCTTGGGCAGAGCATCTTGGACAGCATAGTTTTAAAGATGCTAAATGCTGTCTTGGACAGCATAGTTTTAAAGATGCTAAATGCTGTCTCCTTATGTGTTGATGATTGGGGCCTTTTCCAGGCAAGCTCTTGCTAGGTAACCCAGTATGACCTTAAATTCACCACCCTCCTGCAATTCACATCTATCTGGCACTGCCCATGCAGCACAGAGTGACAACTGATTTATGCCTGGGAGTAGAAAAGATGCCACCGTATAAATTTATCAGGGCACATTGAGACTATAGATGCAAACGGGAATATTTAGGTTTTGTCAGGAAAACCAAGCCCAAGAACTTACTGGCCACACCTCCCTCACTTGGACACTGGAAAGAGGTAGCCCTCTAACACAATGGTAACAATAGCCTCTTCAGCCTATCATCTAGGCACCTGGAGTGTATGCGTAATGGACTGATAGGGAGAGAAGGCTGGATTGTCCCCGGGGCTTCAATTCAGCTGGGTTGCCATTACTGACGTGGCCTATAATCATCTGTGGCCTGCCAGTTAATGTGTGTTTACCCCTCAGGAGCTGCTGACCACCTGTCTGCCCGTTCCTTTGTTTGGACCTGGCCCTGCTCTTTCGTCTCTTTGCAACCAAACCAATGATACAGCTGCCGCAGCTTCATCAACTTCTTCCCGGAATCCTATCTCATTAAAAGAGACTCTTATCGCAGCCAGGTGCCCTGGCCCTGGTGACTCAGGCCTCTTTGAGGCAACAGGCAGGCCTGCAGGCAGATAGATGAGTTCACTGTGTGTTGTGCAATGCAGGATCTAGAAGTTAATACTTTTAAGTAAAATGTGCTGCCATTGAGACTGCCATATTTTTAAGTATATTGTTATTCAATAAATTCTGACATTAAGGAAAGCTATAATATTTATATTTTTCTTTGAGAAACACACACACACACACACACACACACACACACACACACACACACACACACACTGGTTAAAAGGACATTTGAGGAAATGCATTCTGGGGAAAGGAGGTAACAAATGTAAAGGTCCAGAGGTAGAAATAAGTCTGCTTAGAAAACAAAAAGAAGTCCGAGTGACTGCAGAGCCATGAGCGAATATGACTCAACAGCCAAAACAGAGAAATTAAGCATGAACTAGGATAGCACCTTGGAGGCCAGGGCATCTGGATTTTTGTCTGTCATGAACATGCTATGTCAGAAACATAGATGAATGCACCAATCTCTCTAAAAATGTAGAATTTATTGAATTACAACTTGCCAGTTTGACTAGCGACACTTTTTAAAGCAATCCTGATTTCACTTGGCAGGTAACCACTGACCACCAGGTTCTTTCATTTCAATCTTCCCCAACAGGTCACCCTTCTCAAGTGTGTGTGTGTGTGTGTGTGTGTGTGTGTGTGTGTGTGTGTGTGTGTGTGCCTTCTTGCACGTGCACTCATGCATACCCGCAGAATGCCTAGGAAAATGTTGAAAAGGCTGCAGAGTTCAGAGGGGCTTGAAGTAGGGGGCAGAGATCTGACCCAGATGTGAGGAAACCGCCTCAGTAGATGAGTTAAGAAGCCTTATGAACTGTAAGCTGACACCTATTGAGACCCACATTGTTTAGTGTAGATCGGAAAAAATATTATGGCCTCCCTTAATGGCAGGCTACCCTGAGTATCACAGACAGAAAAAGCTGTACTCAAGCTAGAACCTAGAACAGACGCAGAAGTCCTTCACAGTAAGCATTTTCCTGGATAAGGCTCATGTCATGTCAAGTGACGAGTCAGTTTGTTCCTTCTGTTAAAGTCCCACTTTAAAGTAACGCTAAGTTGTACTTAGTGTTAATGATGAAGTCTTGTGTCTGGTGTTTCGGATGGGACTTAATGTATCGACAAGCAATGCTATGTATTGGCGCACAGTAAATGATTCGGCTTTGTCTGCTGGAGTGCTGGTAGGTGGGAGTTGTTTGCTTGTGTATCCAAGATGTAGCATTATTTCTTTGTGTTAAATTCCCTAAAAAAGGAACAGCTCAGGTTAAGGCAGTTGTTTCCAGAATGAATCATTTCATGGCTAAGTAAGCCTGAAAGCTGCTACTTCATACACTATAGTGTAACCTAGAGTGGGCCCCGACTTGTCTCTTCATACAGGCAAAAGTCAGAAATAACCCAAATGTCCAGTCACTTCTGAATGGATAGAGGAAAATATGCTTTATACATAGACTTGAGGCTATACAGCTGTAGAGAGGAATTCAGTATCAATAAGTGCCCCAACATGGCTGAACCTTTCAGTGTACTAAGTGAAAAAAAATTCCAAGCATGTCCCAGGAGGCTCATTTTCTTTTTTTAAAATTTTATTTTATTAATTTATTCTTGTTACATCTCAATGGTTATCCCATCCCTTGTACCCTCCCATTCCTCCCTCCCTCCCATTTTCCCCTTACTCCCCTCCCCTATGACTGTGACTGTGGGGGATTTCTTCCCCCTGTACATGCTCATAGGGTATCAAGTCTCTTCTTCGTAAGGCTCATTTTCTTAAATGTACAGTTTAATGGCTCTCATTTTTCATTTTTGTTTTCCTGAGGCAAGGTCTAAAAAAAGTAGCTCAGGGCAGTTTTAATTTTGCTACATAGTTGAGGCTGGCCTTCAACTCCTGATCTTTCTCCTCCTCCCTAGTACTGGGCAACTTGTGCTATACTATATTCACACAATTTTAAATCATCACCACAGTCAAGTTAGAACATTTTTATCACCTCAGAAAGAAATCCTGTGTATGGTATGTTTGATAGAAAAATTGTTACAATATGAACTGGGCTTAGTACGTATTTTACGTCTGAAGGTCAAATAGAAAGTTGGAGGAGGCAAATCAGAAAATTAAGAGGAGAGATCCAAGCTGGGTAAATAAATATTAGGAGTTTTTCTGGTGGCGGGGATTGTTACAAGTTTGCTTTTTCATTTGATTTCTAATGAGGAGTCATGTTTTACGGAATGCTGCATTAAAGACTTGTTTAAAAGGATTTAATAGTGCCAGGAAAAATGCCACCCATGTGGACTCCAAAGCCACTTTGGGGTAAG
Organism: Acomys minous; assembly: GCF_964271855.1. Taxonomy (NCBI): domain Eukaryota; kingdom Metazoa; phylum Chordata; class Mammalia; order Rodentia; family Muridae; genus Acomys; species Acomys minous. Next base: position 23,287,479 of record NC_140488.1, on the reverse strand, counting down.
AAAGTCACTCTAACTCTACAAGCCTAATGACCCTTCATCCCTGACCTGTAGTGTTTGATTCTTAAGGCTCTGCTCATATATTCCACTCAAGTCCGTTGATGCCCATTGAATTTTCATCTTAGGGTTGCACTATGGTTTACTGTATGCACCTTTATCTTAGTTTATTTTCCTTTCACATAATACTTTGATTCACATACAAGAGCCTTCAACTATATGCGCATTTTCTCTCTTACCATGTACAGCATTATCAGCATAGACTTTACATTTGCATTTTATAAACTGCATAGTACATGGTTCCTATTTTGTATTAATGTTAATTGTCTTTTTTTAAAAAAAATTTTTTTAAATGAGCAAAACAGACTGGAGAGATGGCTCAGAGGTTAAGAGCACTGCCTGCTCTGCCAGAAGTCCTGAGTTCAATTCCCAGCAACCACATGGTGACTCACAACCATCTATAATGAGTTCAGGTGCCTTCTTCTGGCCTGCAGGTATATATGCAGGCAGAGCACTGTATACTTAATAAATAAATATATCTTTTAAAAAATGAGCAAACTTTAAATTTCTGCTCAAATATTTACCATTTATGGTTCTATTTCATTCTCTTGTTGGAGTTCCATTTCTATGTTACAGCCCTTCTTTAGGTGGAAGGGTTTCCTTTAATATATCTTTTATTTTGAGTCCTTCCATAAGAAAGAACCTCTTTAGAAATTATCATGAGTGAGTTCACCCAGAAGCAAAAAGAGACAAACGGTATATACTCACTTATATCAAGGCACTAGTCCAAGGGACACGTACCATGAAAAACTTTACTTACCAGGAAAGTGGGTCGGAGGAGAGGACATCCTATTGAAACTTTAGGTGAGAGTAGCATGGAAGAATGGGGAAATAGAAGGATCCACAGGGTCCTGGAAACCTATAAGAAGAACTTTATGACAGGCGGGTCTGGGTCCTAGGGTCCTTCTCAAACTAAGGCACCAGCCAAGGAGAATATAGGCAGTAAACTTCGAACCCCTACCAAGACCTAGCTGACGAACAGGATATTCTCCACCGGTGAGTGGAGAGTGAGATCTGACTCTCACACAAACTCTGGTGCTCCTTTTCTGACCACGTCCCCTGGATGGGGAGGCCTGACGGCACTCAGAGGAGGGACAGCAGGCTACCAAGAAGAGACTCGATACTCTAAGAGCACATATAGGGGGAGGATGTCTCCCTCAATCACAGACATAGGGGAGGGGAGAAGGGGGGAAGTGGGAGGGAGGGAGGGAGAAATAGGAGGAAACAAGGAAAGGGCTAACAATCAAGATGTAATATGAATAGATTAATAAAAATAAAAAATGAAAAAAAAAAGAACCCCTTATCTTTTGTTATGAAATAGTCTTCACTTTGCATTTCTTCTTGAAGCGTATATTCTTGAAGTATATTTTCAAATTTAAAGCTACTTTCCCCTCTGGCTTGTATTGTTTCTGTTGTGAAGTTTGTAGTCATTCTTATCTTTGATATTCTAGGTAATGTGTGTTCCACCCTTTATTCTGTCCCGAGATAATACTGAGATTTCCCCCTTCGTAACAGGCCCCTAGACCTAGACTGTTGCCACATTAGAGGCACCATTTGGACCTTAAAACCCAGCATGTAGGCCCCAATACCTGCCAAAATAGTTAGGAACTGACATGTGAATCCTAGCAACTGAACCCAGGTCATTTGCAAGAGCAGCAAGTGTTGACCCATCTCGCTGGACCTTATTTTACAGATCTTGAAGTTGCATTTTTAAAATTCTGTTTTCCATTTCTCCCTTCATTATGTTTATATAGTTTCTGAGTATATATAAAGTACCAATTCACTGTCTATTAACACATTTTTCCCCAGTTTTTCGATACAGGGTCTCTCTGTGTAGCCTTGGCTGTCCTGGACTTGCTTTGTAGAGCAGGCTGTCCTTGAACTCACAGCAATCTGCCTGCCTCTGCCTCCCAAGTGCTGAGATTAAAGACATGCACCACTACGCCCAACACACATTTCTTGTTCTATTTTCTTTTTCTGTTTGTTTGGGTTTTTTTTTTTTTTCAAGACAGAAGTGTGTTAACTACTGTAATTCCAGACCAGGTTGGCCTCAAACTCACAGAGATTCACTTGCCTCTGCCTCCCACATTCTGGGATTAAAGAAGTGTGCCGCCACCACCACCTGACTTTGTTCTGTTTTTATTGACTGACTTTTCTCTTAATTGTGAGACCCATCTTCCTATTGCTTTCCATGTTTAATCATTTTAAACTAGTTCATTCTTCCTTCAACAACACCAGGCTTTAACATGTAGGAGTTATAAGCTAGCTGCTCATTACAATCCATTGTCTGGCTTTTATGTTTTGTTAAAGCATACCTATTATAAAATTTCCCCCAGAGCTTCTTTTGCCACAATGCTATCCTCTTTCTTAGGTCTTTGTTGATTTTCCTTCAACAAATTCTGCCTCCTTTGTGTGAATGGGTTTCTTTTATTGCGATGTGACTTTTGGGGGGGGGTTCTGTTCACAGAACTCTTGTAGTTTCCTGTATCTGACCACATGGAATTTCCCCATATACATGTATATGTATGTCTTAGTATACAGAAAGAGATGAATGATGCCCTCACGTGCATTTTAAAATACATTTTTTCCACTTATTTGTTGTGTGTATATGCATACATGTGGGCACATCATAGTGTGTGTGTGTGTGTGTGTGTGTGTGTGTGTGTGTGTGTGTGTGTGTGGTGTTTGGGGTCGGGGGTCAGAAGACAACTTTCAAGACTTGATTCTGTCCTTCTACCACGTGTTTCTCAGAGACCAAACTCAGCTTGTCAGGCCTGATGTCATGTGTCTTTGCCCTCTGAGCCTTCTTACTTGCCTTAAATATCCTTTCTTACACCTTTCCCTCCTTTTTATGCTCTCCCCAATAGTTTACACTTAGCTTAGCCTCCCAGGCACAGTATTCTATATTCATTATGTTTACTATGTTTTGTTTAAAAGAGTTTTTTCTCTTTACTCAGAGGGAAGGAAGTAGGGTCCACTTCTCTCTCTCTCTCTCTCTCTCTCTCTCTCTCTCTCTCTCTCTCTCTCTCTCTCTCTCTCCCCCCTTCATTCAGGCAAAGTTGTACTACTTAATTCTAGCTGACCTAGAATCTGCTACGTAGGCCAATCTGGACTTTTAATCACAAAGATCTGTCTGCCTCGGTTTCCTGAGTGCTGGCACTAGACGTGTGCACAGCCACACCCCAGACAGGACCGACAATCAATGCTTTGGTTTCACATGCATCAAAAAACCTACGCTTCAAAGATATTTTTAAAGACATGTTTTATCCTAGTTTCTAAATGTGTATGAGGGGTCAACAAACTTATAATTACTCCATGACAGAAGCAGTAGCTCTTTCAAAGTATAGTTTTCAAGGTATTTTTGTTTGTTTGTTTGCTTGCAGTACTGGTAGTCATCCACAAGACCTCACATATCTGGTACTTTACCACTTAGGTGTGTCTCTACCCTCAAAGTGTCATTTTTTGAAAGCACATACTGACCATCATTTTCCTGGTTTCTGTGCCATTGCTGACGTCCAAATCACATCTATTTTTAAAGACTCGTTATGGGCTTTCAGTGCTGGATTCTTCTATTTATGATCTCCATGTCCCCTTGAAGCTGTGATCCTCCTGCTTGCACCTTCTGAGTCCTGAAACTCGAAGTGTGCACCACTGTACCTACCTACAATTCAGTCCATGCTGTCTCCCAGATGTGGGCTTTCGCAGAGCCCTCAGTTAGAGACAAACTGCCTTTCCTTTGTTCTCATGATATGACTGTGCTCTAAGCAGTCATATCATCAACAGTCTGTAGGTCCCAGGCATTGCAGTAGGCTTTGAAGACACAGCAAGAAGACATTTCTCCTTTTTAAAAATAAATGTTTTCTTGTGATGGAGACTAAATGCTATGATTATGCCTGCCAGGAGCATGTCAAGCAGGTCGTGTGAGCACAGTAGAGGGACGACACATAATGTTCGAGGGAATCTCAGTAAGGAATGTTCCCAGAAGATATGGTTATAGCTGGGAGATATGAGAAGAATAAGATGCATTCTTAGCACTTTCTACTTCATACCCCAAGTGGCCCCCACTGACTTGTATAAACTCCTGGAGCCTAGGGATTATGGTTTGTTTATACCCCCATTACTCTCAATATAAACTCTCCTGATCACAGGGTCTGGCACATAGTCACACTTAGCAAATATGTGAGGGCATAAAAAAGGGAATATCTTATCTTTTTCAGATGGATGTATCATCTAAAAAATAACTTAGAACTACCAAGTCGTCTCACCACTAAGGTTCAAAGCAAGCCTTTATGTGTTACTAAGCCTTGCTGATCTCTGACATTGAGTGCATCTGCTTTTTGAGCTTTATAGAAAACGTCTCCTATGCATCACAAGCAATACTATGCACATCGGGCTACAATAGACGGTTGCAGAACTTTCTACTGACATCTGCAAATCTCGTCTACAGGGAAAGTCTCAAGTTTATAAGGACAGTAATGCTAGCAAGAAGGGTAGAGCCAATCCCTTCCTAGGGGCCCTCACCATACAGTGCTGCCACATTGCAGATTAGCTTTCACCATGAATTTGGGAGGGACACAAACTTTCAAACCACAGAAGAAGCTTAATTTCCCCAATTGAAGCATGACCTTTGACCTGGGTCGGAGCTTCAATATTGATGTCAGCATTTTCGCCTGCAGATCATTACAAGGCAGAGAAGTTAAAATACATAGGACTTGGAGCTGGAGAGGTTCTTAGTGTTTTAGAGGACCTCAGTTCAATTCCCAGCACTTTTCGTGCCCTTCGTTTAGATGTGATAGAAGCAGTTGAGCGGACAACTGAGGAAACTGCAAAGTCAATACTGAGCCACTAAATAGAGGAAAAGATGCTGCGCCCAGTAGCCTGAATTTACTACTTCCTTATAAGCCAGGAGGAGATGATTTTGTCAAGTGGAAGGCTTTAGATTCAAAGAAACATGTCTCTAATTACAATTCTCTCACTTCCTCATTGAATCTCAGTTTTCCCAACTGTGTATATGTATATTTTATTTTTTATTTTATTTATTTATTTTGTTGGTTTTTGTTTTTGTTTTTGTTTTTTTGTTTGTTTGTTTGTTTTTCGAGACAGGGTTTCTCTGTTTAGCCCTGGCTGTCCTTCACTAACTTTGTAGACCAGGCTGGCCTCGAACTCACAGTGATCCGCCTGCCTCTGCTTCCCGAGTGCTGGGATTAAAGGTGTGCACCACCACCGCCCGGCTTTACTTTTTATTTTTTGAGACAGGAGTTTACTATTGTAACCCAGGCTGACCTGTCTTTGCTTCGGGAGTGTTGGGATTATAGCGCCATGTCTAGTTTAATTTTCGCATCTGTCTTGACAACTTCCTTCTAAAGAGGGTTCATCTTCTAAAATGGAATATTGGTTCATCTGCTAGAATATTGGAGGAGCTGGCTCAGCCAGTGAGGAGCTCAGACAGAGTTGAAAGAAAAGAGACAAGGAGAGTTTGGCGTTCCTAATGGCTCTGTACACGAAAAAGAAGCTAATAAAGGAAGGGGGAGAAAGACGCCAGTAAAGGGGTATATATGTCATATAGTCTAATCCCTACAACTACTAGGGTTACATTAAAGTGTGTGTGTGTGTGTGTGTGTGTGTGTGTGTGTATGTGCACACGCGCGCACGTGCGCGTGCGTGTGTGGTGTTAGCCGAACACAAGGATATGAGGAGCCCAAGAAGTAGAAGAATCACCCAGAATCACAGAAAATGCAGGTTGAACTTTCAAAGTCCTCTCTAGTGGGTTTTGCAGTGAATTTGATTTGGAGTCAGTCGATTTGGGGAAGCGGAGAGTGACATAGGGAGCAGACACGTTTAAATGGGCATGGAAACCCCTCCTCAGACTATGAGAAGATAAAACGATATAGATAAGGCAGATAGTTCTGAAGCTTACTTAGAACAGATGTAATTAAATTAAATAGTTGTGCTCAGTGCAGTAGTACATGTCTTTTAGTCTCAGCACTCAGGAGGTAGCTGCAAGTGGATGTCTGTGAGTTCAAAGCCAGCTTAGTTTATATAGCAATTTCCCAGGCCAGTCAAGGCTAAATTGTGAAACTGTCTCAAAAAAACATTTTGGGGAAAAAAAATGTTCAGTGAAGATCTCATCAGCCTCCCTGTGACTGGAGACATCCTGCAGACCCAGACTTTGCTCTCAATCCTGATCCTTTTGGCTCCCATGGCTTTTCCTTGATGTGCTTCTTCCTGTTTACTGTGTCTGTCAGGGATTATCACTTATGTCTTTGACCCTTTCCCAAGCACGCAGATTCCTAAAACTTAGTGGATGATCATCCGCTAAAGTCCGAATCCTTTGATCTGGCCTTTGAGCAGTTGATTAGATCTCATTTCTTGAAACTGCTGCCAACTGCATTTTGATTAACTTTTTCCCAGAGTTTTAGTCACAGCACTAAGATACCCCTAAAATTGTTTTAAAAAAATCTATTATCGATGTGTTTCGTACAGTTACCATAGAGGTAAAATTTGCTCTCAATAGCATTATTACAATTTTCCTGTACTTGGAGAATGTACTTGATTCATGTTTTAAGGCCAAACAAGGGGAGAAAGTAAATAAAATTACTGCCATCAACTCAACTTCAATTTTTTTTTCTCTCCTTAAAGCTCAGCTCCCAGCGACACACATTGCAGCAGATTGCTTGTAAACACATTAAATCTCTCCTCAGAAAAGGTGGGTCTTTTGTCTCCATCATAGTGAAATCTGGTCCTTTGAGAGGATGAATGATAGAGAAGCTCGGGAAAGGCAAGAAGTTCTTTCTGCACTCTAGCCCAGCACCCTATGGACTCATTTAGAATAAACGGTGGCCCGACTCATCTTGGCATCCCAGGAACAAATGACCCAGGTTATAATTTACAACCGATGGATGGAGCATGAGTGAGTGGATAAAGACTTTCCTTCCTCCGAATCTAGCACCATTGCATAAAGTGATCCTTGAGGCTGGAAGTTTAATGGAATGATGGAGAAACCCTATTGTCTTCATAGCATGTGTATTCTCTTGCTTGTGAATGGGAATCAGAAGAATCTAAGCTAGAAATGGGGAGAATGACATTAATGACAACGGAAGAGTCAAGAAGACCACAGACAAAATGAAAATTTCTATTTCTCCAAGATATAAAATAAGTAGCATATGGGTTTAGGTGTAGCTCCTCGGTAAAGAATTTGATTAGCCTGCATAGAACCCTGGGTCCAATTCCTAGTACTGGCAAAACAAAAACAAAAACAGAAAACCAGAATCAGATTGAGAGCCACAGCCACTGAGTGGATCATCATCAATGGTTCCTGTTGACTCTTTGCTCATATTCTCCCAGGCAGGTTAATGCATTGCAGATGGTTCTTAAGTCTCTAAATGTCTACAGCCTCAATTGCATGTACTTAGTTTAACACTAAGATTTTTTTTCCAGGAGCTTAAAAAGGGAGCTTGTTGCAAATCGAATCCTTCTTATTGCTTTCTTCCAGTACACTGTTCTAAAAGCCCCTGGTTCCTCTACTTCTCTTCAATATCACTCCAGCTCCAGTGGTCAAGGATAACTTTTGTTCTGTGAGACTCTGTTAGACTTAAGCACTTAAGACATTAAAGCAATTCTATTCATATTTTCTCCCAGCAAAAGTGGATCAAATACTCTGAGCATTCATAAAGCAAGGGAGACGGAAACCCTGCTTCCTTTCAGTCTCATTGCCATAGGGCTACTATATACTTTACTCTAAAGGAGCTTCTCATTAACATGACTCAGAAGTACTGCAACCCAAAGGAGATGGATACAATGATAAACAATTCCCAAGTGTCACAGACCAAATCCCCCCAAATCTACAGATGCATCTGAATGGGTTCTTTGATTTCTCATAACAAGAAAAAATAAATACAAGTAAATGGCCTGTAAAAATAGACTAAGGACAATTTACTTAGAGCTTGTAAGTAAAATATGTTTCCTCATTCATACCCTTTGAATATTCCTACTATCACCGAGTTTCTAAAATGGGTTTTCAAATTAGGTTCCTCAAATACTTTAATATGATTTTTCTCTCTTATGTTTTTATACTCCCCGTGAAGCTGTGCTATTATCCCAAGACTTCCTCTTGTTCTTAAAAAACCTTAAGTATTTTTACTTATTCTCTGTCTCTCTGTCTGTCTCTGTCTGTCTGTCTGTCTGTCTGTCTTTCTCTTCCCCCCTCTCTCTGTCTCTCTGTCTCTGTCTCTGTGTCTCTGTGTCTCTGTCTCTGTCTCTGTCTCTGCTTCTCTCTCTCTCTCTCTTTCTCTCTCTCTCTCTCTCTCTCTCTCTCTCTCTCTCTCTCCATGTGTGCCAGAGCACACATGTGGAAGTCAGAAGATAACTTTGTAGAGTCAGTTCTCTCTTTCTACCTTTAAGAGTGCTCTGTGAATCAAGTTTACTTCACCAGAAATGTGAAGTATGCCATCTTCCTGGCCCATGATTCTTATTTTTATATTTATTAATTTTATCTTATTGGTATTACATATTTTGCCTGCTTGTATGAAGTGTGTCACATTCATGCAGTACACATGGGGTCCAGAAGAGGGCAATGAACCACCTGGAAATAAAGTTACCAAAGGTTGAACCACCAGGTCAACCCAAGGAACCAATGGCAGGAAGTGCTCTTCACCACCAAGGCCTCTTTCCAGTCCCCATGTTCTTTTCTTTTAAACGATAATTCTGGGAACATTCCTCTAACCACAGTAGCTCCTCTTAATAGACCCCTGGATAGAGAGGATGATCTGATTACATGTGTGAGGAGTTTCACTGATGCAAGTCCCAGGAAACCCTCAATCAGTCGCAAGGTGATCTTAATGACCACAGACAGGAAGATGCAAAGAATCACCTAATAGTAACAGAGCATAATTTCTATATTCTAGATGAAAAAATGTTGAGGTTGTACATCAACCACTTATGATGAGTGTTTCTGGAGGGTCTGGCCTCCTTGTCTAATCACCATGGCAGCATTTCCCCTCACATTAAATTTCACAGGAATTATATTATTATAACTGCCTTCTGTGTCTATCTAGCATGTCATACCAATTTTAGAAAGCAAACTTTAGATTTTATGCATTTTGTGCTCCTTTTAAATGTCTTGTCTAACTTCTGGTTCTGTCACTCACGTGGCGGAGAGCTGCAAATGTGCTGATTATGGTTCTTTGTGGTTTTAGGCAAACTCTGATATCCTCACCTGGAATCTAGTCCTTCTGTCAAAGAATGAGAAGAGGACACTGATGGTTAGGACTACATAGGATGGGACCATGTAATTCATGTCCAATGCTTCATATTTTCTCTAGGAACTTTGGAGCCATATTGAATCCACTTAGGGATCATTGTTGATGTACACTTTTCAACTGTGTGTCAGCCTTCTGTCACCTCGGGAACTTTTCCCTTCCCTTCTTTTGACTGGAGATAGTCTATGTTAGGTGAGCCATCTAATGATGGTAGGGTGTTTGTGTGTGTGTGTGTGTGTGTGTGTGTGTGTGTGTGTGTGTGTGTGTGTGTGTGTGTGTTTGCTTTTTAAAGCTGAGGGCAAAACCAGAGGAAGGGGCCAAATATGAGAGCTGGTGTCTTGATCTGAATTTATAGCATGAGCCTCCTGATTCACTTAGCTTCTTCTTCTGCATGTATTGATTATTTGATGCTGGCCATTGAGAATAGGGAGTATGCAACATAGGCATAAAGGTTAGCTTTTTGTTTGTTTTTGAGACTATACTTTAGTTACAGCATCTTTCCCTTTCCTCCCTTCAAACCCTCCCATATACCTCACCCCTCTCCCTCAAATTTCAGTAACTTATTATATGCATGTATATTTCCATATACATATATTCCTAAATATAACCGGTTGACTCCATATAATGTTACTTGTACACATGTTTTTAGAGTAGACTGTTTGGCACTGGACAACTAATTGGTGAACACATGTTCTGTTCCCAACTTCCTTCAGTTGCTATTGGTGTAATGTTGAGGCTTTGGGAGTTTTCCTCAGTCTGGTTCTTCATGCTCACTGGTGTCATCCTTGTTCAGGTCACACGTGGGTGGCCATGTTGGTGATGTTACCAGGAGACACAATCCCTAGCAAAATAGTTTATCCTAAGGTTAAATTTTACCCAAAGAGAAGAATGTGAAGGCAGTAACTGTGATTCAGTGTGATCTTGATAGTAGCATGGATTTCAACAGCAAGGGTACATGACTTGTTTAGGGATGCCTAACCCACTTTGGAAGATCAACAGAGGACCTCCTAGGAAAGCAAAATTTACAACAGCATATAAACACTGAGCAAGCAAGAATGGATAAAGAAACTATGGTACATTCACACTATGGAATACTATTCAGCTATTAAAAACAAGGAATTCCCGAAATTTGTGGACAAATGGATTGAACTAGAAATGATCATAATGAGTGAGTTAACCCAGAAGCAGGAAGAGTCAAATGGTATATACTCACTTATATCTGGACACTAGCCCAAGGATATTTCCCATGAACGTCTTCACTTACCAGGAAAGTGGGACAGAGGGGAGGACATCCTTGGGAATCTAGGTGAGAGAAGCATGGGAGGATGGGGAAATAGAAAGATCCAGAGGGTCCTAGAAACCTACAAGAAGAACATTATGATGGGCAGATCTGGGCCCAGGGATCCTGCTCAAACTATGGCACCAGCCAAGGACAATACATGCAGTAAACTTAGAACCCCTACCCAGATCTACCCAATGGACAGGACATTCTCCACAGTTGGGTGGGAAGTGAGGTTTGACTTTCACACGAACTCTGTTGCCCCATTTTTGACCACATCCCCTGGATGGGGAGGCCTGGTGGCACTCAGAAGAAGGATAGCAGGCTACCAAGAAGAGACTTGATACCCTATGAGCATATACAGGGGAAAGAGGTCCCCCTCAGTCACAGTCATAGGGGAGGGGAGTAAGGGGAAAATGGGAGGGAGGGAGGAATGGGAGGATACAAGGGATGGGATAACCATTGAGATGTAATATGAATAAATTTAAAAAATATATTTAGAAAACACTGAGCAAGCCCAAGCTAAGCCTGAGAGAGATAAGGTAAGAAAACTATGGAACCCTTTAGGCATAACTTTCAGAAGAGTGCTGATTTCTAGAAGGTAAGGGAATCCCAGATAGTTCCAATGAAATTTGAATATAGACTAAGAACCAAAGTTGGAACTTGATTGTAACTGCTTGAACTAGAGCAGCTGTTCTTAACCTGTAGGTCATGACCCCTTTGTGGTATGAAACAACCATAGCAGATGTGGTGCCTTACATTATAATTCATAACAGTAGGCAAAACTAGTTATGAAATAGCATTGAAGACAATTTTATGGTCGGGGGTCACCATAGCATGAGGAGCTGTTTTAAGGGGTCACAGCATCAGGAAGGTTGAGCCACTGAAATAGAGTAAGGCTTACTGTAAATATAAGAGTTGGATATGGATGTATCAATGAAGAAATGAAGAAAGAGAAGGCTTCAGGTGTTCTGAATAAGCCAGTGGATTGGTGTTAATCATTTATTGAGACAGCAAAGATTAGGACAGAAGCATGCCTAGTGGGGAAGATCCAAATTCTGATAGAAACATCAAATTGCAAATGCTTGAGAGACATCCAAGTGGATCATAAAGTCTGAAGCGCTGACATGAACTGTCCGTGGACACTGTCCACAGAAATGGATAAAATCACTTTGGAGTAGAAGGCAAAGTACAGCCATCAATAAATAGAATAATAATTATAACAAATTAGCCTTAATCGAGCTTTAAAGATCCTCATTTTCTCTTTCAGCAGAGGAAAAAAAATCATTAAAGAAAGGAAAATAAATGCTATCATGAAAGCCAAATGAAAACTTTACTTATTTATGTTAATCAACATTTAACGCATTGATTTTTTTCACGTTTTGGAGTCTATATGTTTCTAACTGGCATAGTCACATAAACACCAGGACCATCATTAACTAGAAGAAGAGCTTCAGTCCATCCCAGACCCAGACCCTTTTTACTCAATCCCTCATTCAATCCCTGACTACTTCTGATCCTCCATAGTGGTTTGCTTTTCCAGGATGATATATTAAGAATCATGGGTATCCTTTTAAGTATGGCTTCTCTCAGTGAAAAAAAAATGCACCTGAGACTCATCCGTGTTTGCTAGGTCATCAATAATGTATTCCTGATCATTGATGGATGATACCATGCTTCATCCACTCTCCAACTGGGGGACTTTTGGGTAGTTTTCATTTTGTAGAGATTATCAACAATAGCACTACATATTCACATACAGAATTTGTTTAGACACAACCTTTAATTTCTCATTCCCAGGAGTGGAATGAGTAGATAGTAGTGTTATAAGGACCAGGCATAAACCTATTCAAAATGGCTATCTCTTTTTACATTCACACTACAATTTTATTAGACATTTATTTTTTTTCTTCCTTCCTTTCTTTCTCCTCTACTTTCTTATTTTACGTCCTCCTTTTCCTCTTCTCCACCTCCACCACCACTTCCTCCTTCTTCTTTTGAGACGAGATCATATTATGTAGCTCTGGCTGGTCTAGGACTCACTGTGTAGACCATTCTGGCCTTGAATTCCCAAAGCTCCATCTGCCTCTGCCTTGGGTTGGGATTAAAGGTGCGTGCCACCATGGCCAGCTATTATGTTTTCTTTAAGGCACTGTGATAAGTACCAATATTACCATAGCCAATTGGCTTGAAATACTGCTCTAAGGGTACTCTGTATCTGAAGGGAACAAGGACACCTACCCATATAAAGAAAGGACATGAAAGCAGCTTCTGTCCTTGTGCTGGCTCATTAGGAGACCCTGATCTTCAAGGTTCCATAAACGTAGAAAACTGGAGGTGCCACTGAGATTCTGAACATTCCTTCCCACATGATGTTGAACAATTTCTGCCCTTTGAATCCTTTGCTAAGTTGAGCAACCACTCACTGGAACACTCGTGCAGAAAAAATGACATGCTCCACAGAGGGGCAGTAGATCACCAAAGTTTAGATGCTAGCCTTGGAGCCAAATCATATGTTTGCATCCTGCCTTTGTCCCTGGTGGCCATGAGACCTTATGCCAGTGGCATAATATCTCCGTATCTGTTTCTCCATCTCTAAAAGAGACAATAATGATACCAGATGATGCCAGTGAGAAGCTGAAGGGAGTTAATACAGATCAGTGCTGTTAGAGCAGTGTCTGGCACATAACACTCCCCGAGAATGAAAAGCCCTTGATACTATCTCATCACGGAAGCAAGGGCAATTTGGGGGAGATACTGTGGTTGTTCTCCCTCTTCACTTTCCTGTATTCCATGAGTATTTCAGATTCTTTGTGCTGTGGGGGGTCGGAGAGTGAGTGGGACGTATTGCAGGGAACACATTCTATCTTCCCAGCATGTGACTTCCTGGAATCCTATAGAAGGGAAGAGAAGGGGTGTGTGGAGGATGTGGGGAGGGAGAGAGGAGGGGAAAGGAAGGGAAGGGAAGCAGGGGGAAGGGAAAGGAATGGGAATAGTTGCCTTTAGAGCACACAGAGGACCAGAGCTATTGAAAGCCTTAAGAAGGCTGCCAGATTGGGAAGAGAAAAATACTGGGGTAATCATTTGAGGGCAACCTTAGAAGGCTAGCTAGTTACTAGGCACTATGTCTGCCATCTAAAGGTGAGGAGAAGTTTAAAAGGAAGGTGTTTATTTAGTTCAAGAGCATAGCATGAATATTTTCTTGGCTTCTGGTGGGGTTCTCATCATTGTAAATGTCAGAGAAGTGGAAGAGGAAACAGGACCATGCAGATAGCTCAAAATGGCACATCCTTTTAAGAAAACAACCTCAGAATGTATTCATTCTCAGAGAATCGCTGCCTCTTAAATAGTTGCATTTAAAGACCTGCCACCCATTGTAAATTTTCATAGGGACAAACCCTATGCAAACAATACCACAATAGGTCACAAAATTTTATGGGTATGACTGTCAACCCAGAGTGAAAGCTATTATTGGGAAAGACTAACATCCTGCTTTTCCTTTGGCATTAAAGGGCAAAGAGCTGTGCATCAATGTTGGTTCCCAGAAGTGATAAATTATAGCTGTCCATGTCAGTTGGCTCCTTCCCAGTCCTATAGAACTGCATTCACTGACTCTTCATTCACTCACTGGTTGGAGTGTCTGAGAAATATATTTTTAAAATTAAAGTATTTTTTCCATAGCAGTTGTTTTAAATATTTATTTTACTATTATTTTATTATTGTATATGCATCAGTGTTTTGCTTACATCTATGTCTGCCCCCATGCATGCTTGGTGCCTAAGGAGGCCAGAAAAGGCATCAGGTCCTCTAGATATGAAGTTAAAGGTGCCTGTGACCCACCATGTGGATGCTGGGACTAGGACCCCAGTCCTCTGGAAGAGCACCAAGTACTTTTAATAGTTGATTCATATCATCAGTCCCTTGAGTTTTGATAGCGTCTCATGACATATCCCAGACTGAACTGAATTCATGATTTTCCAGCATCAACTTCCCAAATGTAGAGTACTGGGATTAAAGATATATACCCCCAAATTTTTCTGGAGGTTTTTTTTTTGTTTCTTTAAGTTGTGGTCCCACATAGCTGTGGGCTAGCCTCAAACTTACTAATTTGCCAAGGATGACTTTAAACATCTGATTCTCCTGTTGCTGCTTCCCAAGTATTAGGAGTACAAACATGCACCACCATGCCTGGGTTATGTGGTGCTGAGGGTGGAACTCGTGGCTTCATATAAGGTGTGGAAATGCTCTGCTAAGTGAGCTTCCCTAACCTGATTATTTTCATCATTGGCTTGCCATTCCCTCAATCTCTGCTCCATATTTATCCCTACATTTCTTGCAAGCAAGACAAATTTTGGGTTGAAGGCTTTATGGGTGGGTTGGTGTCCCCCTCCCTTCACTGAGATTCTACAGGAGGTGGTGAGTTCAGCCTCCTTAAACCCCTCTGCTAGAAGTCTCAGCTAAGGCCATCCCCATAGACCCTTGAGAGCCTCCCCCATCCCAGAGTTGGCCCCCAGTCCTTCACACCTCCTATCCCCATTCTCCCCACACCTTTTACATTTCCTTCTCTCTCCCCCACCAAGTTCCATGTACTTCAGATGTATATTTTATTTCCTCTTCCGAGTAAGACTCCCTTGGGTCCTCCTTGGTTTCTTTGGGTTTGTGGTTTGCAAGATGGTTATCCTGTACTTTATGGCCGATATCCACTTATGAGTACATACCAAGTATGTCTTTCTGGGTTTGAGTTACCTCACTCAGAATGAAATTTTCTGATTCCATCCATTTGAAATCCACCCCATAGGAGACAGCCAATACCTGACACTATTAATGATACTCTACTATGCTTGCACACAGGAGCCTAGCATAACTGTCTTCTGAAATGCTTCATCCAGTAGCTAATGGAAACATGTGCCAAACAATAGGCCCAGCTCAGGGATTTCTGTAGAAGAATGGGAGGAAGGATAGAGGGGGTTGGAGGGGTCAAGGACACCCCAAGAATATATACAGAGCCAACTAACTTGGGCCCACGTAAGCTCACAGAGACTGACCTACCAACTAAAAAGCATGCATGAGCAGGACCTGGATCCCCTACACATATGTACAGATGTGCAGTGTAGCCGTTATGTCGGTTCCCCAACAATGGGAGTAGTCTCTGGCTCTGTTGCTTGCTTTTGGGTCCCATTCCCCTAGCTGGACTTCCTTGTCAGGCCTCAGTGGGAAGGGATGCACTTAGTCTTGCCGCATCTTGAGGTGTCAGGGTGGGTTGATACTCCTTGGGTGCTTCCCCTTCTCTGAGAAGGAGAGAGGGGAATGGAGGGAGGAGGTGTGAGGGTGGGACTGGGAGGAAAGGAGGGAAGTTAGAATCAGGATGGGTGTAAAGTGATGAAAGAAAGAGAGAGAGAAAAATACAGAAAGGAACAAAGAACGAAATAAAGAATGAAGGAAAAGAACGAAGGAGAGTAAGAAAGCAGAGGTTGGTTTACTTTATTTTGTGTGTGTATGAGTGTTTCTGCCCGCATGTATGTATCTGCACAACATTTGTACCCAGTGCCTAAGGGAATCAGAGGGGTTGTCAGATCTGGAACACAGGACAATGTGAAGCATGTCTACCACACGCTTCTGGAAACTGAACCCAGGTCTTTTGCAAAAGCAGCATGTGCTCTTAACTATGGGGCCATTTCTCTAGCCCTGAGATTTTTGAAAGTGCCCATTGCAGCTGACTTATCTTGGAATCCTTTTCTTGCTTCATTCTTTCTGCCCAGGACATGCTCAGAATACCCAAAGGTACAGCTTGTGACTGTAAATGGAAGGACGAAGATCTAGCATGTCAAGACTAGCAGAGTTTTAGTTTACTTTAGGACAGGTAGGCCTGTTGTTATTCATTCCTTGCAGCTTTTATTAATCATGTACCACAACGGGGGTAGGGGGGAGCTATGGATGAAATGAGCAGATCTGAAAGCCAGGGGTAAGAAAATACACTTGGACTGAGTGACCTCTTATGCCTGCTATCAGCAATTTCAAATGAGTTAGAAGCATATTAGGAAGTTAACAGGGGAAGAAAATTTAATGGGGTTGAACATTTGCTTAGCATGCTTTAGGCCCTGGAACTAACTAACTAACTAACTAACTAACTAACTAACTAACTAACTATAAAGTAACATAATGGTTAATGAGAGTGTGGTGGTGAATGCCTGTAATCTCAGCATTCAAAAGGTTGAGTTGGAAGAACCCTGGGTTTAATGACTGTCTAGGCTACATCATAGGAAGACCTAGTGTTAACAACAAAAGAAAGCCTAAATGACTCGATACCAAAGAAGGGCCAATACTTCACACCATCTGTGTTTCCCTGCCAAAATGGAAGTTCATAATGACCAATATACAACAGCCAACAGAGTCATATAAATGAGAAACTAGGGTGTCTTTTCTAAGGCATGTTGCTTTTACATTAGGTGATGATCTAAGGATGTGACTTGACAGCACTTCCTTTGACTCTCACCCAAGAGAGTGGGGTATGAATCCATTGTGTATGTGTGTGTGTGTGTGTGTGTGTGTGTGTGTGTGTGAGAGAGAGAGAGAGAGAGAGAGAGAGAGAGAGAGAGAGAGAGAGAGGCGAGAGAGAAGTTATAGTTGCTTTTCCCATTAACTATGTTCACTTTTTTTGACTAACAGAAACCAGAATAGTGTTTACTCACGTCATTTGGAAGAAAAAAACTACACCACACCACCTTAAACTTGTTTAGTTTGAATCATGCTGACGCCTCTGTGTTCTGCTCCATAAAACATACGCAATAGTATTTGACAGAGCTTCTGTGAAATGTCCTTACAGGGAAGAAATATGCCTTTCCCCCTTTCCCCATTCTTCTGCCTGGAATGTAGACGTGATAGCTGGGTTTTTATCAACCATCTCAAGTCAGGAGGATAATGGTTATACCCTAGGGTTACCAGATCAGGGAGCAAGAAGGAAGCTGCTTTTTTAAAGTAGCTCTTTATGATACACGTATACATACTTTTATAAAAAGAAACTTTGGTGTCAGGAAAGCCGTTGTTCATATATTGTTTCTAAAGAACTAAAGTGAATGCTAAGACGTTACCTACAGAATGGAAGTTAACAAATTTGTACCGCATAAGGAACTCTGAGCATGGTTCCAGAGAAATGCCTGGTTTTTTCCAACCCTTAGGACAGTCCCCAAGCAACTAAGCTCATATCTGCAGGAAGGGAGTGGCTGAAATAGTGGTGTCCCAGAGGGGCAAACGTCTGCAACAATCCTTTTAGAAAAGGACACATAGGAAAATCTGTGGTGAGATACTCTCAGAGAGCAGACTACGAAATGAACAACTAATGGCGCAAGACTCCACCCCATCACTAGGTCAGAGTTCTTCCTAGTCACACATAATATATATGCATTGCTATGATAGTCGTTGCTAGGTTTTGCATGTTGACTCCATCTCTTGCACTTCCAAATGGATTTATTTCATCAATTTGCTTTTCTCACTGATCTTTAACACAAGACACTAGATGCTTTAAGTGGAGACTAAAAAAAAAATAAAATGTCATTCACCCATAGATGTGAGAACATGGACAGCTACCTCAAGACCTGTGTAAGATAACAGAAACACATGGGAAGATTTTGCTCTTAGAGTTAGATCCACTTGGGATACATGAAGGTGGGTACAGGAATATTTGCATCTCTATCAGACATGCATGGCTGTATAGTAGGCAAAACCCTCTTGTAAGTCAGCCAGACTATCACTTAGATGGCGCTCTTGTCTGCCCAAGATTTGTTGCCAGTTGTGGAACAGCACAGTGGGTTTTCCTTTGAGGAGCAAGTTCTGCGATGTCCTCCTCTTTCTCCTCTTCTTTTTCTCTTCCTTTCACTTGTCCACCCATCTGGTTCTTGATCCATTCAGGAAGTTTGAGGGGGAGAGGTCTCTGGTTCAAAGTCTCCAAATAAAAGTGAACTTAGCTAATTTAGATGTTCCATCTTAAAGCTTCACGTATGAGCATATGGTCCAAACAAGGCCAAAAAGGAAATCAGCCTTAGAAATTACACTGGAATTATTAGGAACAACGTGCTGTCTTTTAGATGGTTGATCAGCTAGGTGCAAAGATGGGCCTTCTTGAAGTTAAAGTTGAAAAAAATGAGTGGCAGATTCCTAACCTTGTTATAGTCTGACCAACAGCATACAGCTGAGCCTGAAGGCAAAACACCCATGGGTATTTCAACTCACTCACCTAACAGATGTGCTTTATATTTAGTGCTGGGCATACCACCAAGGGCATCCTACTTGCTAAGGAAGTGCCCTACCATGGAGTTACACCCTAATCTCTGCCTGCCATCCTTCTTTTCTTCCTTCCCTTCCTCCTCCTCTCCCTCCTCCTCCTCCTCTTCTTCTTTGTTTATCCACTTTACATCCTGGTCATAGCCCCATCCCTCCTCTCCCAGTTCCACCCTCCTTCTTTCTACCTCCTTCCTCCCTCCCCTATTCCTCAGAAAGGGGGAGACCCCTTCCCATTTTTGCCACTTATAACCACAACACTAACAAACACTCTGCTGTATTCTTTCAATGTGTCACATCATCCGACCCATTTTGCTCTTATCAGTCATTTACTGACAGTGTCTGTGTTCTGTTCCTCAGTGATGTAGGTATTCTTCTCCCTTCATGCCATGCAAATAAGCCAAGACTTTTCTCCTTTGTTTTTAATTATTTTATTCCAGACACAAGAAGCCAACTACCATGTGTGCTTTCCTGCTCTTGTTTGTGTTTGATTGGTTGCTTTTTCAAATATTGCTTTATTTAGGGAATTAATCTGGATAGTCCAAGAGTAGGAGGAAATAGAAGTGAAGGTTTGAGAAACACACACACAGAGGAAACAAATAAAAATATGGGAGGGTTTTGGAAAACCCCTTGAACAAGCAAGGAGATAAAACAGAAGGAAGAGTGCTCAGTTATTATGAAAGCCTATTGCTTCTATGTGAAATGTCATGTGTCTTTGATTTGCTCCAGGTGATATAGCTAAATCTCCAAAGGAGGGAGAAGAACTGTACCTCCTCTCCTTGAAAACGAGACTCTAATGTCCAAGTTTAGCATGTGTAGTTAACTGCTTTTATTCATCAGTCTTGGAAAGGAATACACATCACCTCTAACATTTCAAGCAGACACACAGGTGATATTGATCCATGTATCGTTCAGCCATTGCCTCCATCCACCTCTGTAGCTCTAGTCATTTTGCAAGGTTGAGACCCTGGCACAATCAAACACTTACTCCTAGTCCTCCTCTGCCAGGTCCTAGAACAATCATTCTACTTTCTGTCTCACTGAATTAGAATATTCCTGGCACCTCTCATAAATAGAAGCATACAGCAGTCTGTACTGTGACTTACAAGTGTCCTCAAGATTTACAATTATTATTGAGTGTTGTAGGAGTCCCCTCTCTTTATAGGTTAACAAATATTTATGCATATATAATGTTTAGATGTATTTCATCATGCAGTGCCTAATTTACTCATCAATAAATGGACACTTAGATCTCTGTCATACTTAGGCTGTGATGAATAATGCTAACATGGATGAAGATGTACACATGTATTTTTGAGACTCTACTTTTCAATCTTTTGTGTATTTAACCTAGAACTGGGCTTGGTGATTCTTATAGCAATCGTGTTTACTTTTCCCCATGACTATATATTATTTTAATTCTCCTCAGCAAAGTGCATGGATTTCTACATTTCCACCAAAGCTTTTATTTTCATTTGTTCCACTCTAGCCATCGTTGTGAGTTTCTAGGAATTTTGTTTTTGCGGCCTTTATTTCCCCACTGTCTAATGATTTTTCACTATTTTTTAACTGCCTATTGGCTGTTTATATCTTCTTTGAGAAAGCACTTGTTCAACTCTTTGTCCATTTTCTACTTGGTTTTGCCTTTGGTTATTATTGGTTAACTGCATGATCTCACCCTTAAATATTTTTATAGCCATTTTATCACCCTTAATATTTTATAACAATTTTAAAATTGTAATAAAATAAATCAATTTTGTATGTGTGTATGTGTGTGGGCACATGCGCAACATTCAGAGGACAACTTGTGAGAGTTGCTTCCCAGGGATCTGACTCACTCATGTCACCAGGCTTGCCAACAGGCAACCTTACCCACTGAGACTTAGTGAGTAAGCCATCTTTATGGCACCTGGCATTACTTTATAATCACTACTTTATATGATGGAAATATAGTTATGGACAAGCTAGAGATCATGCCTGCAAGAATCTCAGAGGTCAAAGGGAGAAATAAAAATAATTTAATATAGCATGGCAAGTCCAGTGGTAATTATACTTATAGTATTAAAAATTTCAAAGAAAATTGAACTGTTGGTGGTGGGGAGCAAATGAGGATCTATCCTGAGATTATAATATTTAAGCCAAGTCTCAAAGAATGCTATCTAGGTAAAAATGGCATCTAAGGAAGAAAGGAAACCTTGAGCAATTCTTGCTACGTATGAAGCAGCAGGGTGAACGCAGGAAAAATGCAAGCTTTGGCCTGCTGTTGAAGTAAGTCCACATCAGGCAATAACAAGTCCTATCAGCCATCACGGGCTAGTTTCAGAACAAGATTTTTTTCTTTCTTATTTTAAAATATATTTTATTAATTTATTCATATTACATCTCAATGGTTATCCCATCCCTTGTATCCTCCCATTCTTCCCTCCCTCCCATTTTCCCCTTACTCCCCCCCCCCATGACTGTGACTGAGGGAGACCTCCTCCCCCTGTATATGCTCATAGGGTATCAGGTCTCTTCTTGGTAGCCTGCTATCCTTCCTCTGAGTGCCACCAGGTCTCCCCATCCAGGGCATGTGGTCAAATACGGGGCACCAGAGTTCCTGTGAAAGTCAGACCCGACTCTCCACTCAACTGTGGAGAGTGTTCTGTCCATTGGCTAGATCTGGGTAG
Source organism: Acomys minous (assembly GCF_964271855.1). NCBI lineage: Eukaryota > Metazoa > Chordata > Mammalia > Rodentia > Muridae > Acomys > Acomys minous. Next base: position 23,265,946 of record NC_140488.1, on the reverse strand, counting down.
GGGTTTAAGGTTTACCGCCTGTATTGTCCTTGGCTGGTGCCTTAGTTTGAGCGGGACCCCTGGGCCCAAATCTGCCTATCATATTCTTCTTCTTCTTTTTTTTTTTTTTTTTGGATTTTTAAAATTAATTTATTCTTGTTACATCTCAATGGTTATCCCATCCCTTGTATCCTCCCCTTCTTCCCTCCCTCCCATTTTCCCCTTACTCCCCTCCCCTATGACTGTTCCTGAGGGGGATTACCTCCCCCTGTATATGCTCATAGGGTATCAAGTCTCTTCCTCTGAGTGCCACCAGGTCTCCCCCTCCAGGGGACATGGTCAAAGGTGAGGCACCAGAGTATGTGAGAAAGTCATATCCCACTCTCCACTCTACTGTGGAGAGTGTTCTGTCCATTGTCTAGATCTGGGTAGGGGTTTAAGGTTTACGGCCTGTATTGTCCTTGGCTGGTGCCTTAGTTTGAGTGTGACCCCTGGGCCCAAATCTGCCTACCATAATGTTCTACTTGTAGGTTTCTAGGACCCTCTTGTAGGTTTCTAGGACACTCTGGATTCTTCTATTTCCCCATTCTCCCATGCTTCTTTCACCTAGATTCCCAATAGAATGTCCTCCCCTCTGTCCCACTTTCCTGGTAAGTGAAGACGTTCATGGGAAATATCCTTGGGCTAGTGTCCAGATATAAGTGAGTATATGCCATTTGACTCTTCCTGCTTCTGGGTTAACTCACTCATTATGATCATTTCTAGTTCAATTCATTTGTCCACAAATTTTGAGAATTCTTTGTTTTTAATAGCTGAGTAGTATTCCATAGTGTGAATGTACCACAGTTCCTTTATCCATTCTTCTACTGAGGGACACTTAGGCTGTTTCCAGGTTCTGGCTATTATGAATAAGGCTGATATGAACGTGGTTGAGCAAATTTTCTTGTTGTGTGCTGGAGCATCTTCTGGGTATATTCCAAGGAGTGGAATAGCTGGGTGTTGAGGAAGTGCTTTTCCCAGTTTTCTGAGATAGCGCCAGATAGATTTCCAAAGTGGCTGTACTAGTTTGCCTTCCCACCAGCAATAAAGGAGTGTAGAACAAGATTTTTAAAAATTGAGACAGCATCTCCTGTTTCCAAGGCTGGTCTTGAATAGAAGACAACCTTGAATGCCTGACTGGCCTGTCTGTAGTACTTCTAGGTAAATAATCTACCAAGCAAGCTACATTCCCATCCCTCGATAAGTGAGTGTGTGTGTGTGTGTGTGTGTGTGTGTGTGTGTGTGTGTGTGTGTCACTATTACAGAAATAGACTTGGAGGTGCATTCTGCTGAAGGAGATGAACCCACATTTCCACTGCCCCAGGTGCAACACAGTGGACCGAGGAAACAAAGACTAGGAGGCTGTGTCAGGTTGAACAGATTGAAGGCAAATAGCACTCCTCAGGTGTCAGGTTAAACTAGCAAGCTAGAAAGACCAACCAACAGGATGACATAAACCGGCTGTAGGCAGTGGAAGAGGAGAAGCCTACATAGCGTCTGGCTTGGACAATTTGAGGAGGGGGGCACCATGAGTAGAAGGAGGAAGAATATGAATTTAGACATAGATATAAAACTTCAATTCACTTTAAGATTACTGGCTAGAGGTGCCTAATAAGTATATAGTTATTATATTCTCACAACTTGTATTGGTTATGAAGAGCTAAATCACGAAGACCAAGGATCTAATTCAGTGTGGAGGATTTTCACATCTTTAACAGAAGCCACAGTGGACATGGAGCTTCATATCCATAAACCCAATGCAGAGGCAGAAGAATCAGGAGTTTAAGGCCAGCTTCAGAGTCCAACCCTGGTCTGGGTCTGCATGAGATCCTGTCTCAAATGAAAGCAAACAAACAAATCAGCCAAGGCAGTAGCTGTCATAATGATCCACCTTCTTTAAAATGTTTCTCACATCACAGCCTCAAAGAAGCAACAGGTCCTATAAAACCGGCCGATTCCGTTCCCATGGGCATAACTGAATACAACAAGGATAAACATCTGCGTCAGATAGGTTTAACTGGATTCTTTCTCACGAGAATGGAGCAGTGGAGGCCAGGGACTACGTCAGTTTTCAATAGCATATCAAGCTTGAAAAGAGGTAAAGGCGGGCAGGGGGTGGGGGTTGAGGTGGGGGGTGGAGCACGGGCAGGAGAAAGAAGCTGCCTGATGGTCTTCTAGTATTTGGGGCTTAGTTGTTGTCGCTCTAAATAGAATCTGGGAAGGTTTCTTCTATCATTACACAAACTCATATTTTGTTTGTTTCTTTATATGCTAGGCTGGCCTCAAACTTGTTCTATAAATGAGAAAGACCTTGAACTTCTGACCTCCTACGTCGACTGACTTCCTGTGTACACTATCGTGCCTGGTTTGTGCAGTGTGCTAGGCATTGGAGCCAGGGCTTCCTGTATGCTTGGGAAGCACTGTTCCAACTGAGGTAGCTTCTCAAGCCCCAGATATTGTTGATTTTATTTGTAGGCAAGGTCTTACTGTATACCTCAGGCTGCTATCAAATGTGTGCTCTTGCAGCCTCAGCTTCCTCATTTGATGGGATTAAAAGCATGAGCCATTATTCCTGGCCTTAAAAGTATCTCTCTTTGTTTTGGATGGGTAGTTTCTTTTTTTCACAATAAAATATCTGAACTGGTTAGTCCTTTCTGCTACCATTTTCTGTTATGTGTTTATTGTGTGGCTACTACTCTAGATCTCATTAAGTTCAGCCAGACTTGTTTCTTGTCTGAGTAGCTATGGTTAATGACAGAGGAATTTAGAAAATGTTAGAGCCATTGTGCAGGGCACTGGTATTGACTTGGAGGTCACCTACCAGGCAGTAAGGAAATGTTAGTGGCACTTGCATGGTAGGTAAGATTTGTCTTTGTATGGTCTAGTTTTATCAGGAATCTAATCTTGCTAATTGCTTTAGCTAGGGTTCTCCCCTACTTCCCAGTTTCTCCTTAAATAGCTCTTCCTTCACCATCCCCCAGGAGGTGCTGATCCCTGGCCTGGCTTTAGCAAGAATCCTGTTAGGCCAGTTCAGTCAGAATGCTCCCTCATCCCTGAAGTTCCCTCTTAACAACTCGCAAAACTGTTTTAGAATCCTGCTTCTGGGCTATAAATCACCAACTTTCAAAAAAAAAAAGAACAAAACAACAACAACAACAAAATAAAAACAAAACCAAAAACAAACAAACAAACAAACAAAAACCAAACAATAATCCCACATTTCCATATAACATCTAGGATTTAGCCCATCTTACTGCCATGATTACTTTTCCAAAAGCTTTGCTTTCTTTGTCAGACTATAGTAGGTGAAAAAGAATGATGAAACCTAAGAAAAGCCTGAGGGCCAGCATGAAAGAATATGGTGTTACAGATGTTCTTGCTTCTGTAGTTAGTAGTCTACTCTTAAAGTGGTATAGTAGTTTGTGCCTGCATCCTGAGCATATGGGTTTAGATACTGAAGTACATTCCTACTCCAGTGGGGAGAAATTAAATCTCAATCCTATTATAGTCTAGTCTCACTTCAACATTGCAAATATCACGATGGAAAGAATATGACTGATAAAAACCCAATCAGTGAAGCACAAGTCCTGGCACACACATAAGAAATATGAAAAAACAAGGTATCAAGACTTCTTCAAAATGGATTCCAGTGACAGTGATGACATAGATGATGAACTTCCTGATAAATAATCAAAAGAATAATTATAAGGAAATCGAAATGAGTACAAATAAATTGAATGACTTCAAAGAGAAGTCAAACAGTTAAAATTAGGAAACCAATGATGATATGGAAGAGGAAGTAAGTAGAATTATTGAAAAAGTAATTTTGAAACTCGGCAAATGAAAGCCTCCGTAATCTGCTAGGCTCCTGTCTGCAAGCATAGCAGAGTACTGTTAATAGTTTCAGGGGTTGGCTCTCTCCCATAGGATGGTTCATGGGTTGGGCCAGTCATTGGTTGTATATTCTCTCAATCTCTGCTCTATCTGCTCTATCTTTATCCCTGCACATGTTGTAGGCAGGGTGAGTTTTGGGTTGAAGTTTTTGTGAGTGGGTTGGTGTTCCCCTCCCTCTACTAGGAAACATGTCTAGTTACAAGGTGTCCTCTTCAGCACTTTGAAACACACGCTGAGACTCACAGCCAAAATATTAGAAGATGTGTAGGGAGTCTTGTGAAAAAGTGGGGGTAAGGAGAAAAGGACCTGGAGGTGACAGGAACGTCACAAGAATCAAAACAGAGCCAACTAACCATGGCCAGAGGGGCTTGCTGAGACTGAAGCCCCAACCAAGGACCATGCATGGACTGGACCTAGGCCCCCTACAAAGATGTTGCCAATGGGCAGGCAGCTCAGGTTTCGTGTGTGCTCTATAGTAAGGGGAGAGGAGGCTGTCTCTGATATAGACTCTGTTGCCAGCTTTTTGATCACTTCTCCTTGGTGGGACTGCCTTGACAAGCCGCAGGGGAAAAGGACCTGCTCAGTCCTGATGTGACTTGATGAGCTGGAGAAGATTGAAAGTGGGGCTCCCCTTTTCTGAGGAATAGAGGAGGAGGATGGGGAGAAGGAGGAAGGGTGAGGAGGGATAGGGATATGACTGGGTTGTAAAGTGAATAAATACGTGAATTAATTTTTTAAAAGAAAGTAGGAAGTTAAAAAAAACACCCTTAATAATCAAATAAAAGTCACCAAGAGAATGGGTCAAATGCAGTTACAATACCAGGGTATGGAGACAGGGTAAACACATTAGACTATATCCAAGAAAACAATAAGATAGAATGATTAAAAAACCATGCACTGAAACCGTGAGATCCACTGGACACCATTTAAAGAATGAAGTTATGAATTGTAAGCATAGGAAAAAGGAAATCAGAGGGTTAAAAGCATATTTAATAGAATCCCAGCATGGATTCTCCAAATGTAAGCTGCAGCTACAAGAAGCAGTGAATATGGCAAACAGGCACAACTCGGAAAAAAAACCCTTTCCATATATATCATAGTACAGGAAAAACGTAAGTACACAGAACAAAGACTGTTGAAGCTGCAGCACACAATCAGCAAGAGACATATAAAAACAAACGCAGGAAGAAAGCAGACTCCTCAGGAAAAATAGTAAAAACCAGGGTGGGACGGAACAATGCCTTTCAAGCTCTGAAAAGCAATGACTGCTAATCTAGTTTACTGCATTCTACAAAACTCTCCTTCATACTGAAAGAGGAGGAACACTTTTCATGATAAACACAAGCTAACAGAATTCAAGACCACTAAGCCAGCAATACAAAAGGGATCCTATGTATGAAAGAGAAAGGTAAATATATTCAAGAAGCCACAGGATGAGCAAAACACAGTGGTGCCAGAGCTAAGAAGGTGAGGAATAGTAAAACAGCACAAAAGCAATAACATGACAGAAACTCATTTATACATTTCAATAACTGAATATTAGTGGCTTCTATTCTCTAATCAAAAGACATAGACCAGGAATTGTATTAAAAACCAAGATCCATCTATTTATTGCTTGCAAAGTAAGTACCTCCCTGGCAACGCCAAACACAACCTTGTGTGTATGGATGGAAACAGGTATTCTGAGTAAACGGAACTCGAAAGCAAAAGGATGTAGGCATATCCTAGTATCTAAAAATCTAGTCTTCAAGCCAAAATTGCTTAGAAGAGCTAAAAGGCCACTTCATATTGATTAAGGGAGCAATTTACCAAGATGATATAAAAGTTCTAAACACATATGCACCAATCACTGGCACACCTAATTTCATAAAAGAAACACTGCTAGATATAAGGGCATAAATTGACCTCCACACAATAGCTATGGGGGACTTAAATACTTTGTTCTTATCAATAGACAATCTGTTCAAAAACCTTTAACAAAGAAACAGAGTTAAAAGACAATATAGATCAAATGATTTTAACAGACATCTATAGAATATTCCCCCCAAGCAGTGGAGAAGACACAGTGTTCTCAGCAGCCTGCAGGCCTCTCTCCAAAGTAGACCATACTTTTGGAAACAAAGCACATTTTGTAAATGTTTTAAATTTTTAATTTTTTTTACATATATACTTATATTATTACACACATATAAAATGAACTACATACAGCAAGAAGAACCCTAGTGTTTTGGCTATTTGTATTTGGCAGCCTTGAAGAAAACATCTTTCCTATCTTGGTGCGTCTAAAATTCTGAATGTAAATCAGTATCTATCATGTCTCATCTCTATCAATGTAAAACATCTATTTAGACCTAAAACCATCTTAACCCCTAAGGAACTAAGCTTAATTGTAAAACTAAACTATCTAGTTTTAAAAAGCAAGTTTTAAAAAGACTTTGCCTATTGTTTGGCTGTGGGTCTCTGCATCTGTTTCCATCACTTGCTGGATGAAGCATCTCAGAAGACAGTTGTGCTAGGCTCCTGTCTGCAACCACAGCAGAGTATCATGAATAGTGACAGGGGTTGGCTCTCTCCCATGGAGTAGGTCTGAAGTTGGACCAGTCATTGGCTTGTCATTCCCTCAATCTCTGCTCCATATTTATCCCTACACTTCTTGTAGGCAAAGACAAATTTAAGATTAAAGGTTTTATGGGTAGGATGGTGTCCCTCTCCCTCCACTGGAAGTCCCACCTGGTTCCTTAATCCCCACTGCTAGAAGTCTCAGTTAGGGTCACTCCCATAAACTCCAAGGAGTGTCCCCTGTCCCTGAGATGACCATTCTCTCTCCCAGTTCTCCCTCCCACTCCTACCTCTACTGTCCCCCCACCACCACCTCTTTCCTACACAGCTCCCTCCCTTTATCAACTTCAGATGTCTTTTATTTCCTCTTCTGCCTGAGATTCAAGCATCCTTTCTTAGGCCTTCCTTGGCTTTTTTGGGTCTGTGGATTGTAGCATGGTTATCCTGTACTTTATGGCAAGCTCAGGGAGTCTTGTGGAAGAGTGGGCAAAAGGATAGAGGGAGTTGGAGGGGTCAAGGATGCCACAGGGAGACCTACAGAACAAACTAACCTGGACACATGGGGCTCACAGAGACTGACCCACCAACCAAAGAGCATGCACAGGCTAGACCTAGGCCCCCTACACATATGTAGCAAATATGCAGCTTGGTCATCATAGGGGTCCCCTAACAATGGGAGTAGGGGCTGTCTCTGACCCTGTTACCTGCCTTTGGATCCCTTTCCCTCTAGCTGGGATGCCCTGTCAAGCCCCAGTGAGCTTAGACCTGCTGTGGCTTGAGATGCCAGGTGGATTGGTACCCCTTGGGGGCCTCCCCTTCTTTTAAAAGAAGGAGAAGGGAAGAATGCAGAGAGGGAGCTTGAGAGTGCAGCTGGGAGGAGAAGAGGGAACGGGGAGAATCAGGCTGTAAAATGATTAAATAAATAAGTAAATGAATAAATAAAGGAAAAATACTTTACATTTGGAGGAGGGCACATACATGCAACTAACATATGAACTGAGCAGGTTATATTTAGGAATATATGTATACACATATATGGATGAAATAACAATTCATAGAAAGAGGACACTGACTTAAAGACAGCAAAGAGATGTATATGAGAGAGTTGGGAGGGAGGAAAGGGAAGGGAGAAATGTAATTATATTATAATCTCAAAACTGAAAATAGTAAAAACTTGTTGATTTCTACCTGACCACAATGGACTCAAACTAGAAATCCATAGCAAGAGATTACACAATGATTACACAAACTTATGGAGATTGACAGGGTCATTGAATAAATCAGAAGGGAAATAAAACTTCCTGAAATCACATGAGAGAGAGAGAGCGAGAGAGAGAGCGAGAGCGAGAGCGAGAGAGAGAGAGAGAGAGAGAGAGAGAGAGAGAGAGAGAGAGAGAGAGAGAGAGACTGACTTTGTGATATCAAAAGAGAAAAAAAATACCAGAGCTTTTGAGAGTCAAAGAAAGTATTGTTTTTATCCTTATTAAAAATAAATTCTTTTCTCGTACAATGTAATCTGAATACAGTTTCCCTTCCCCTACTCTTTTCAGTTCCTTCCCACCTCCTCTCCCCTTTGAATCTACTCCCATTCTGTCTCTTATTGGAAAAGAACAGACTTCAAGGAGATGACAGCAAAACAAAACAAAATATGATAAGATAAAAAGGACAACCATCATGGCGAGCTTGGACAAGCCAAGCCAACAGAAAAACAAAAGAGCCACAAGAGAAGGTACAAGTGTTAGAGACGCATTCACTCTCACACTTAGGAGTCCCAGAAAAACTACTAAACTATAACATATATGCAGGGGACCTCGTGCAGACCCGTGTCGGCCCTGTGCTTGCTGCTTCAGTCTCTGTGAGTTCATATGAGCCTTGCTCAGTTTATCTAGAGGGCCTTGTTCTAAATATAGGTGCCTATATTTTAAAGATGCAGTCACAAATAAACAACCTAGTGGTGTACTTCAAGGCCTTAAGGAAACAACATGAGAAATCCAAAGCAGTAGGCAGAAACAATGATAAAGGTCAGGGAACAAATTAGTTAAATAAAAACAGAAAGAACAATACAAACTGTTAGCGGGGGTGGGGGGTGGGGGGGTGGGGGTGGGGGTGGGGTGGGAGGGTGGGGGTGGGTAGAAAATAGCTGGTGTGTTTTAAAAAGATAAAGACTGAAAAACTCTTAGTCAAACTAACAAAACTAAACTAAAAACAGGGAGCCCACCCTTCCCATCCACCTAGCTCATCAAGTCACACCAGGACTGAGTGTGTCCTCTTCCCCTGTGGCCTGGCAAGGCAGTCCTGCCAGGGGGAAGTGATCAAAAAGCAGGCAACAAGAGGGTGGGTGGGATGGTGCTATGACCAGGAGGTAGACTGAATAAATAAATAAATAAATAAATAAATAAATAAATAAATAAATAAAATCTAATTAAATTAAAAACATGTTAAGGCATTATGTTTAAAAATTAATATACATGTGATTCATATATTCATACCTAGATATTTTCCAAAGAGACCTTAATACATCTCTCAAAACAAAACAAAACAACTCCCCCCAAACCAAACTAACTAACCAAAGGAAAGGGAAGACTCAAGGTTCTGATAAGAGATAAAAAGCAAATGCTGCTAGGGATGCTTTCTACTTATGAAAAAGAGGACAGGTCCAGATCTTGTACTGTTTTTATTAAGCTTTTATGGAAAAATATTATAAAAATGTTTATGCTAAAAAAAGAGAGATAAAAAGGGCAATATTACAAAAAAATACCAATTAAGTTCAGTGGATCATTAGGTCATGTGTTGAACACATGTATGACAAATAATTTGGACTATCTAAAATAAATGAATAGGGTCATCAAGATGGCTCAGCGGAGAAGGGCGCTGGCAGCCAAGCCTGAAAACCTGAATTCAGTCCCGGAAACCTACATGGTATAAAGTGAGAACCAACTTCTGTCAGGCTGTCCTCTGAATCCCACACACGCCATGGCACATATGATTGTGTACACACACACACACACACACACACACACCATATCACACCACAGAGTAAAATAGTAAAATGAAAAAATGTTAAATGGAAACTTTCTAGACACGTAAGAATCTATAAGTATTAGACCATGATGGGAAACAAATATAAAGCACAGCCAGGTGGTGGTGGTGCACGCCTTTAAGCCCAGCACTCAGGGAGGCAGAGGCAGGCGGATCTCTGTGAGTTCGAGGCCAGCCTGGTCTACAAAGTGAGTCCAGGATAGCCAGGGCTACACAGAGAGACCCTTTCTCAAATTCCAACATATCTGTACTGAGGTTGAAGGTAGGGAATGAGCAACTATACACAGCTAGCAGGATGGTAAATTAAATCGGTAAATGTACAGGCTACTAAAATAAATACAAATAGAACTAGCATATCATGCTGCTACACTACTCCTAAGAATATACCTAAACTACTCTAAGTCAACATTCAACAGAGATACTTGCATCTGCATTTATTGTTGCACTATTCACAATAGCCATATTATGAAATCAGCCTAGGTGTCCATCCACAGGTGACTGGTTAAAGAAAATGTAGTATAATAAATAATGGCCACTCAGATCTAGCAAAGGGACAGGACGTTATCCACAGTCATGTGGAAGGCAGGGACTGACTCTGACATGAACTCTCGTGTCCCTTATTTGACCACTTCCCCTTGGTGGGGAGGCCTGGTGGCACTCAGAGGAAGGATAAGCAGGCTACCAAGATGAGACTTGAGAGGCTGTGATCATACGGTGGGGGAGGAGGTCCCCTTCTGTCACAGACCTAGGGGAGGGGAATAGGGTGAAAGAGGGAGGGAGGGAGGAACAGGAGAATACAAGGGATGGGATAACAATTGAGTTGTCATCTGAATGAATTATTAAAATAAATAAATAAATAAATAAATAAATAAATAAATAAATTAATAAATGCCACAAGAAGAATAAAATTCTGTCTTTTGCAGGAAAATACAAAAAGAAGCTATACTTAGAAAAACACATATTTAAATTTCTCTCTTATGTGAGATTTTATACAGATACATAAAATAATTTACATACATAGCATATGAAAATAGAAGGGTGACTGAGTGATGGAAGGGAGCTATCATGAAAAGATGAGAGAAAGGAGAGGGTATGGGGACTTACTACGGTCAAGATAACTTATGCTTGAAAGATGTTGTCTTTATGAAACCCGTCACAATTTATAATGAATGCATGCCAATTTTAAAAGTTAAAATCATTATTCAACAGAAAGTTGCAATGTTAGGATGTATACTTTACTCCATAGGAATTGAGACTGTGGAACATTTTTTAAAGAAAACTTTATTTTGATGTATCACATTATTATTACCATCACAATTGTGATTTAATATTTAAAAACATAGTAGTAAATCCATTATGGTCATAATCCTCCAAATAAACTTACATTGCTCTATATTTTGTTATATTTAACATATATCCACACTTGAAAATGTAAATATTTTAATGAAAAACAATGTATTGTGTACACATGTATGTACATGCGCATGTTGTTTGTGTATCTACATGTGTGATTATGTATTTGTATGTTGTTTTTTCCTTTTATTTGATATAGATTATCATATAATATAGTGAAGGAAATAAATAAAAGTTTTTGACTTGGAAAAATGACTCTCACAGTTACATTAACAGCTTAGAAGACAGAATGGCTAGACAGGAGAGAAGCGCAGTGACATAGCACTAAGCCACACAATAATAATATAAAAATACAGCTGATGGAGTTTTAACCCATTATTACCCAAAAAGATTTTTACTATGCTTTGTCAACCATTCTCATAATATCCAGAGTGGTACATTAATTTTTAAAATTTGAACATTTTATTGAGGTGAAAGGAAGAGAGAAAGGACAGACAGGAGGATAGAGATTAGAAGCAAAATGGCAGCATCAAGGGCCAGAGAAGAGAAAGGATGGTGGAGAGGAGGAGGGAGAGAGGGAGGAACGGGGTGGGAGAGAGAGAGAGAGAGAGAGAGAGAGAGAGAGAGAGAGAGAGAGAGAGAGAGAGAGAGAGACAGACAGACAGACAGACAGACAGACAGACAGACAGACAGACTGACTATGAATGCATGCCATAGAGTGCATGTGGGCATCAGAGGACAACGTGCAGAAGCCATTTCAGTGCTACCACAATGCGAATCCTGAGGCTCAAACTGAAGTTATCAAGCTTGGTGGCCCTTACCACCTTGTTGTCCCCAAAATGGTGCATTTAAAAACCATAATGACAAAAAAAACCCCATAATGACATTTTCTCATGATTAGAAACACAAAAGAGAATAACGAGTGTCACTATATGTTGACCATGTTCTTTGGCCATTTTTCCTTAATGGTTTTGATGATTTTCTGAGCTCACACTCATATCCCGTGGGTTTTGACATGCCATGCATCATTAAGTTCTAGAATACTTCTTATTGTGTCCACGTGTTTATGGGGTCTGTATACTTGGCTACTGGCTCGGATCACAGTAAACACTGGCTTGATATTGCCATTGAAGGCTTCTGTATAAATTTCAAAAGTGAATAAACGTGCTTATTTACACAAATGCCTCACTTGCTGGCAGCGCCTAACTAGAGCTCAGGTCTTAACTGTTAATCACTAGGATTCATATGAGTTCAGGCTCTCCTGTTAAACAGTCCCCAAATGTATTTTAGTGTATACTTTATCAATAGGAATTTGAAAGAATCACAACACCATAAATGAAACACACACACACACACACACACACACACACACACACACACACACACATACACACACGCATACACACACACACAGAGTTTATTAGTTAACAAAGGTGCATCAATAACCAATTGCAATATACTTGTATAGTTAACATAATTACAGTTTTTAACTGCCAAGTTTTCTAATACAGAAATTTCAACATTTTAGGTCGTGACAGGTAAAGGTGAACTCTCCATCCCAGTTCCATTCTTGACCATCCCCTGCCTGAGAACTACACTGATCCTCATTGGGTGAGTTAGTATTTCCCATGGCCAGTCTCTGCACATACACTGAAGACCTTCTTCAGCTTCGCTGTGTTCTCTAGGTCCAGCTGCTCAGTAACAGCCCATCTACTTTAACAGGCTTTTGTTATTTATCTGCTGTTTCCCATTGTGTTTACCAAACTCCTGCTGCACTCGTCTAAGAAGCCAGTGCCTTACATCATATACAGGGAAACATAGCCATCTTATCACTTTTTCATGTGTGTCTGCTGTGCTTTGCACTGAGCACTCTGCCCTGCGCTGTTTCTATGCATAACACAAAACCCTGGGGTACTCTCGCCGGAATGTCATTTTTATACTGACTTCTGCATCTCCTTTACAATTCTGCTTTTTTGAGTGACAACCATTATTTGTATAGTTCTAACCCTGCTGGCTTCTATCAAAAGTATTCTTGGCTTCATTCCCCCACCATACTGCCTTCCTGCCTATGGTTAAATTGTGAGCTGGGTACACAAAAGGAAAAAAAAATCTCCAATGAGTCAGTTAAAGAAAGATTTCAAGTACAAAAAGAGCCCAGCTTTTGTATGAAGGTGCCACGGTATCAGATCATGGAGTTACAGACAGTTGTGAGCTGCCATATAGATGCTGGGAATTGAACCCAAGTCCATCTGGAAGAGTAGTCAGTACTTTCAACTGCTGAGCACTCTCCAGGCCACAAATATGTACCCTAGACTGGCCTCATGGTCATGATCCTCCTGCCTTTGCCTCCTCCAGCAAATCCTATTGGCATGTGCCACCACAACCCGCACGTTTTTCTTAAAAAGTGTAAGTATGTTTGCTCATCCTTTCAACATTAATTAACAAGTATAGGCATTAGATTATGATTGAATATAATCCTGTAAGAGGCTGATCAGTGGGTATACTCTTAAGATGCTAGTCTCATGAATAGGTTCTGCACTCTGGCATCTTCAAGTTTTCATTATCTAGTTATGATTTTAGGTTCATCATTACTTGAGAAGCTTGCAGACAATTACAAATATATAAGCATTTTCATCTTTTGGCACTCTTGAGGTAGCAAATGACTAACCCCAGGAGAGGCAGCACAATAAATATTTCCATTCTTTAGATTATGATTTCCCTCCTAAATTTCAGCTGTGAACAGCTTTTTGAAGCCTGGGGCCCCAACAGTAAGGTTCTATTAGAGAAGGTTCCAGATGTGCCTGAGGATGTAGACCTGGTAAGTTGCTGCTGTGGGCTTTTTAGAATGCTAGAAGCTATGAGGGATTAGTAAGGTGGGCCTCAGAAGGATGTTGTGGAATAAAGTGCAAAGTTCCCTAGACAACCTTGGTTGATATCTGGCTTTGGCTATGGGTCAACTTCTGACCAATAGAAATGCCAAGTCTCCATTTTGACAATAGTTGAGAATGTTTGCCATGAAGTTTTAGCTATAATCTGGCAGTTCTAAAGAGAAAGACACGGAATGAATTCAGAAGAGGCCTCAAATCTCTAAAAAAAAAAAGTCTATATACTGAACCAGTTTTAGTGTTGTGTGTGTCGCTCATAGAAACACGTGACACATTTAAGCGTTTAAAGATGGCTTATTATGAAATGCCAAAGTGAGGATCACATTACAAATAGTTAAAATAGAGCACAAAGGGTGATGGAATATGTTAATAGTTTATACCAAAAGATACTTAACTTCCTCTCTGGCTCTGGTCATTGTGATAGAACCGTGAACAATGCCTTACACTACTCCAGCTTTTCTTTGAATGGTGACAAATGCAGAGGCCTCCTGGACTAGATTTTTAGAGATCTGGCAGAATAAATTATTGCCATGTTACACTTTTTTCTTAAGGAAAATAATGAATATCCTTTCATTTCTCTGACATATGTTGGAGACGAATAATTTAAAATACTAGAAAACATTTTTTAAAGATTTATTTATTATTTAGACAGCATTCTGTCCCAGTGTGTGTCTGCCTACCAGAAGAAAGCACCAGATCTCATTAGATGGTTGGGAGTTACCATGTGGTTGCTGGGAATCGAACTCAGGGCCTTTGGAAGAACAGACAGTGCTCTTAACCCCTGAGCCATCTCTCTAGCCCCCTAGAAAATATTTTAATGGAATAAATTCATGCAACTCATTGTCATGAAGCCATTGATGCCCATCTTGAGAAGAATGAACTGAACACATTGGTTTCATATGTTATGCTGAAAGTGTGGCATAAAAATAGATAACTGCCATAGTCTTTATGTCTCTGAGGCTTTTGAAGATCTTTACCTTTATCTTTACCTTATCTTTCCATAGAATCATATCGACCTGTTGCACCTAAGATGTATATTGTTGTGATAAAATTAGACTAGTAATTGACATGACCATGATTTGATCAACTACCAATTAACTTGTATAACTTATTTATCCTAAACAGCCTGTAATAGGACTTTCAAGTTATTGGAAGTAAACCTTGTATTATAATTGAGTTATATGGGGTACAATAGCTCATATTAGTGTGTGTGTGTGTGTGTGTGTGTGTGTGTGTGTGTGTGTGTGTGTGTGTGTGTTTGTGAAGAATAGTCTTACATTTGAATTCTAAACCACTGTATCTAAAAGTAAACTTATTTTGCATCTATATACAAAATTCTATACCAGTGAATTAAAAATAACCTTGTGAGTGACAATTATTGCATTAAATTGAGTAGATTCACTAATCTACTTTTTTTTTCTACTTTTCATTCTATTTTAACTCCTGGCAGCACCCAGCCTACCTCAAAGAGGATGATGAGCATCAAAGAACCTTCTTATGGAGATGGGTTCAAATGTGGCAAACAAGCCACTGGGCAAAATGTCATTTCTACCACAGACAGAATTCTGCCTAAAAATGGGCAAGCTTGGAAGCAGGCAGAGTCAAAGGCCAAACTCTGCAAGTCCTCAATAGTTTGTGCTTCACAAATATGTCTGTCAGCTATATTGGACTAGAAGGCTGAAGATGATGCTCCAACATTATAGTGAGTTTTGGGTGACTGCTCAGATAGCAAACAGTCTCTGTAAACTTCAGATTTGGGAAGTACTAACCTGCACCCCCTGTATACTCAGGTAATTAATTTTATTCCTTCTCAAGTCTCTGATGAGGTTGAAGACCGGATAGTTTAGTTTTACAATTAAGCTTAGTTGTTTAGGGGTTAAGATGTTTTTAGGTCTAGATAGATGTTTTAAGTTGATAATGATGAGATATGATAGATATGGATTTACATTCAGAATTTTAGATGCACCAAGATAGGAAAGGTGTTTTCTTCAAAGCTGCCAAATACAAATAGCCAAAACACTATGATTCCTGATTGTTTCATGGTTCTTCTTTCTGGAGGTAGTTTATTGTACATACATGTACTAATATAAATGTATATGTAAAAATATTTAATAAAAAAGTTAAAAAAAAATAAGTGGTACACACAAATTTCTCATGAATTGTGGAATGTGCCGCAGGATTTCTGAAGGACAAAGAAACCCTGCTGTTAATTTTGTTGTTTTCTTTTACTAAAATGTAACTTTTTCTGTTACTAACTACAATCTTATGGGAAGATACATAAAAGTAAATGAACATATCATCTACCTATTCAAAATACTTAAGGCATTGGGAAATAAACTTATTGTGTGTATGGAATATAACACTGAGCCAAATCATAAAGAAATTTTATAGTAGAGTTATTAATGTCAAGTTTGGTATACTAGAACCTGAATAACCTTGACCAAATGTCCACGTAAACGTTGATTCATAAAAGAAGACATAACCAAGAAATTTGAAAACTTTATTAAATGAATAAAAAAACATAAAAGTAGCATACGAAAATGAGCTATATAATGCACAGTTCTAAAGACAAACAGGCAATACAACACTGTAACTTGAAAAAGTCCAAACATCTGCAGTTGAGGGATTGAATTACTACATTTGGGGACAAAATATTATGTGAACAGTTTTTATTTGTAAAATATTTTGGTCATTACTTCAGTTTTTAATTGTTGCACAGGGCTAAGACATTTCTTATTATAGCATTCTTAAATTTCCATTTTCTAGCCAAGACAAATACTTCCACTTTCTACAATCTAGATCATTGTTAGCTAAAACTATAAAATATCTATAGCTCATCATGTTAAAGCAAAATAATCCACCAAGGTGGCTGAGATGGGAGAATCAAATCATTTGAGGCCATGGAATTTGAACTAGTTTACACAATACAGTGCCTCACCTTTTTAATAACGGACTTCATTTTAAGTATTCTAATTTGGGAGCAAATGGCTCGTTTTCTAACTAAAGAAACAGGTATAATAATAAAAAGAAACTTATTTTGGAAAGGTTTTCCCCAGAATCCAATGAAATGATGGGCATATTATCATCCACTCAACTGCTATACACAGAAGACACAGCAACAATTTGGTTTCCATCATTAACAGATAGCATCTGTATACAGAAATAAAGCTTTGAAACCATGCAGTTCTATGACAGATAGTCTTAAGGTTGTGTGTGTTGGGTGGGTAGGGTGAGGGGAGAAAAAGGTCATTCAATTCTTCTAGGTCTTTCTACAGAGGTATTAAAAACATGATGTAAAAGAGGAATAGTGAGGATTCTTGCAGTATCTATAAAGAGTGGCAACTTATTTCAGACCAAAGAACTTTTCATTTTTTGGTACACTATAATTGAGGAAGGGTTCTATACAACATTTCTCAGGGATAATCCAGATTTTTAATGCCAGTGAGTAATTCACTTACAGTGAATTCTACAGGGGGTAGAAATTATGAATTAGTCAAACTTAATCTTGACTTGTCTTTTGGCTTGAGCTACATGCATTTGTTATGCTCAATTCTCTAGTTTGTTTTACTGATTTAAAAACCGCCACTATGTTTAATCTTCAGCACATGACCAAGTGGCTGTGGGCATGCACATGTTATAAATTCATTGGCTATCTTTTGTGATGCTTCAAGTCTCATCCCTACTAATTTATAGTTGATAGTTCTGGACTTAAAATCTTATCGTTGGCTAGACACACTGTTAGATTACATGTGTAGCACACAAAGCCCTAGGCTTTCATCTTTCTATTGTCCTTATGAAAAAATATTTTTATGATTTAGAGATTCACAGGGAAATGTCCATGTGAAGATACTGGTTAAATAGTGAAATTATGAGGGTAATAAGGCTGAAGTGGGTGTTCTTAACTATTAAATGAATGTATGCTTACATTTTCCATCAGCCAAAAAAACGGCTGCTCAGATTGTCAGGGGGTTTGTTGCATTGCTGACTCTCAAGCGATCAGGAGCTGAGAGGAAAATAAAAATAATTTCTAGCCAACTGGCCTTGAGCTATGGGATACATGTAAGGCGTGGGTTGCTTCTGGCTTTGGTGTGTTTTCCATCTTTCTCTCACTCTCTTCCCTTTTTTCCTTTTGCAGTGCTGGGGATGGAACCCAGGGCCTCATTCATCCAAGCAAGTGCTGTACCACTGAGTTATGATTGCAACTCTAGTTTTCTGTCTCTAAGAGAGTTAGCAGTATCAGGATAGTAACATTTCACCACAACTACCTTGAGCCTAAGATGAGGTCCTTCTCCAGTGTGAAAGACACCCGCCTGGGGATGGGAAGGACTCCAACTGCCAGAGAGGACCCATCTCTTAACCTTTCAAACTTCCAGCTTTGCTAAGCCTCAGTGGTTTCGGTGGGGGGTGGGGGTACAAGAATGTTCCTTGGCTATCAGCAAGTGTGGAGTGCAAACTGGTAAAGTGGGTTAAATTGACACCTTCCAACGTCCATATTGTGTGAAATTTGGTCGGGTTCTCTTCAGGTAAGTTAAAATGTGCACGGGCATGTGCGTGTGTGTTTACGGTGGGAATTACTACAAAAAGTAAATAATCTTTGCTGGTAGCCTTACTCAATGGAGTGCTTTGTACTCTCACTCAGTGCTGTTAGGGGGATCTGGCATCTGTTAGCAGTCTGAGCCTCTGGTGAGCTTTAGCAAGCTAGCAAGCCTCCACAACAGCATCTCAACACTAGACTTCTGCTAATTTTTAGGCCCTTAGAAACCAATCTCACTAACTCTCTGCTATTACCACAGACTTCTTATACCGTAAAAACTCCAAGGATTGCTTTCATGGACTATGTACATAAGTGCAAAAAAAAAAAAAGGTGTGTCTCACACATTCGCACCCTAACTGAGACAGTCAGGTCATTGCAGCATATGTCTCTTAAACACTGTTCAGGGGTCATTCTATATTTCTGTGTGGCTTCACAAACGTGAGTTAATTTCAAAATGTTTAGTTATGCTTTAATCCTCACACACACTTTTGTATACAATTCAAGGAAATAGAATATTTTTATAGCTACCAATACTACATGAGTAATTTTGAATAAAATTGTAAAAAAAAAAAAGGGCCAGGTAATATCTATGCCGTGCTTCTTCTGGTGTCAAAATACTGTAGAATAACTCTATCAACACAACCAATTCTATCAACTATAAAGCCTGACTCTAGAATCCATGTGTTATAAGCTTTTTCTGACAAAAAAGCTACATGAGGAAACAAATTTAGCTTTCACATGGAACAGAGGGCTTCAAAAACATCATCAGTTTTCTGGATTTTGAGGTGTATTTTCTATATGTTTGCACTGTCATGAACCACATATAGCTTACAAATAAAAGTTTTGCATGCATATATGTCTAAAGGTAGCCATGTTGTAGGTTTGTTGCCAAAGCAACAACTAAATATATTTACCTGACAGCTATTATTTGTGTACAAAGCCAAATTTGTTCGTAAACTGTGAATTGTAGAGTGTAATTATGGACTGTAATCTATACCGTGTTATGTTACTTTGTCAGTTTAGAGCCTACAGAGATGGTCTGAATATATGTAGTAAAACTTTAAACTTTATCTAACTCTCCTTCAAAATTTAATTCATTACTTACTTAGATATAAACATGTAGTACAATAAAAACCTTAAAAACTAACAATAAGAAAAATGAAAGCATGGCACCAATTAGTGACTTGGTACTCAGAGCCTGTATCTGTAATTATTGTACACTTTGATTAGACTGTCTACTAAACTTGCCAAAAAAGAGTAAAACTCTCTAACCTGCTATTTTATTCTACTACCTCTGACAGGCATGGGTAAAATTAGGCCTCTAGCTTATTAAATCTACAAATCAAAACTGGGAATCAAATCCATCATGTGTATCAAATCAAATCAGACACACACACCCAGTTTTAACTTATTTCCATTTCAGTGTAGGTGAAATGTAGAAGAGCTTTTTTAAAAGGGGGAAAGAGAACCACAGTTACTAATCACTCTGCATACTACAGCCTATCCCACAGACTGACGGATCTCAGCAGATGTGGGCTGCTCTCACCTAAGGGCATCCTCACCTATACTCACCAACCACAAGGAAAAAAACCAACTGGCATCCCAAGCATCACATGGGCTGCCTCACTCATTTCCTACAATGTAGTGTAGATGCTCTGCCTTCTTCACACATTGCTATCTCACTGGTCATGCTGTTCAAAGCTAATTCAAGTAGCAAACACTACTTCATTTTGTTCCTGCCAAGAGCCGAGAGCAGGTAACTGGTTTTTTTTTCCTGGACTGGAGATCAGGGGAGTTGAGGGCTCCCATTAGTGGAGCAAGCCTAGTGGGATAGGACCACACTTCTGGCAAGATTGAAGTGCTTTAGCATGCTCAGATATTGGATGAGCAAGGCTGATGGAGTAGGAAGAAGATTGCTTTCATAACTAGATGGAAATTAAAGACTAATCTAGAAAAGTGAAATCAAAAGCAACAGCTGGGTGTGGATTCATGCTCCAATTTCAAAAGTAAATACTGTATTTATGCAGCAACTTTATGAATCCAGTTTAATTTAAATTTCAGTCCCGATTTAAAAAATACTCATTGTGGTCTCATAGTGATTTTTATAAGAAATTAAACTAGTAAGCTCTTCTTAAAGGACAAGTTTAGATTGCTCACCTATACACTTGACACATGTTACCCATGTTTCAGCATTCTTGCAAATTTTGGCAAAAGGCTGAGAAGATGGACAAAATTGATAATTTTGGAGAAATAAAAACAGAGGCCATTGTAAAATACAAAGGCTACAAAATGCTAACTAAAAATCACAATTGATTGGAATTTGGTTTATTTACAAATAATTCAGCAAATTTTTGTTTAGAGTCACTGATTAGTGTGACTGGTCTTGTTAACTCAATTTATAGTCAAGTGACTTGTCTCTTCTTCAATAAGATCACCAGTCATTGCACAACTACAGAGTGCAATCTTAAAAGTTTCATTTCCCTCAAAACTCCCTTCCATTCGATCAAAATGTTTGAGTTTTGAGCTTGCTTCCTTAAGCCTCACATACATAGCAAGTTTTAAAATGCCAACAGTATGTTATAGAGACTCATCCCACCAAAACACATCTACCCTGAATGCTCCTCACTGAACCTCCTAAAAATAAGTCAACATTAATATTTTCCAGTGCTTAGAGCAACTCGAGAACAGCTCTACTCTGAAGTTATCATCTACATATATCTTTGTCAAGAGGTTAGCAAGTTAAATGAGATAGTATGTTGCATCAAAATGTCAAACTACAAAAAGTTCATTTTGCACTGAACATTCCCATATCCATGAAGAGCAACATCTAGGCTAGCTCAGGCACATTCTTTCCGGAATTATGATTTTGGAAAACACGAATTAAGTGATTCAAAGAGCCCACAGGTAAATGGACGGACAACTCTCAATTTCTAACTTCAGGCAATAGTTAACAAAGGGCAGCGGCCCAATATAAAAATGAGACTATTCAGAAATCACCGGTGACCAGGATTCACCTGTATAATTAAGATCAACAGGATACCAACCACCAGAGGTAATTTTGCTTTTTTGTATTCTGAGCCAATCTGATCTGTTTTGAGTCAGAGTCTCAAATGTTCTAAAGGAAGATGTAAAAAGGAGGAACAATTGGCTCCCATGACTAGGCTGCCTTAGGCAAGTCACATGGCCTGGCTCTCTGTTTTATCAGTCATGGAAAAGGCAATAAAGTCTTTACCAGCTCCACTGTTCTGCAAATCAATCCAATTACTTGTCTTATACTATCCCAAATGTTTTCTCTATGCTTATGATTTTCACGAAGAAAAACAACCTTTATACATATAAAAATGTGATGATTTTATAGTTTCCAGTGGGAGAATATGTATTGAGTACAAAGTATTAAATCTACTTAAGCTGTTGAAAATATGTCCTCCTTCTTATAATAATAGTAACGTTAGTAACTTTGCAGAGAAGAAGAGGTATACTATATGTCACAGAAATTGATGAACTACTATATTTGTAAGATTATTTATTAAGTATTAGTAAGAAGAATTCATACCCTCATGGGATATTGCTACTCTCTATTAGCCAAAGGATGCTAAAAGTGATTATAATTTTTAAACACACAAAGTAAGTTTATATATGACAAACAAACACAACTCCTCCCCCAAAAAACTTTGAAGTTAAAGTTTGGGCAGAAAAACACTTGCCAGTACAGAACTAATGCTTGCTACTTCACTGCTGTTTTTAGAAATATTGGAAACTCAGCTAAATTAACGTGAAAGACAATTGTGGAAACCTTTTCTAGTTCCTTTGCATATTCAAAATCATTTTCAGTGTCTTCTTCACCGCATCCCTGCCATTTCTCCAAACCTGTACTCAGCCTACTTTTGTGATCAATAAAAAAGACTGTCGGTTTGGGGAGGTAAGGCCTCATTTGGAAACAATTCTCTTTCCACCTGGACTGACTTTTGCCAGACTGCATCTTATTTATTATTTAAAGAGGAGTCTAAAGAGCACGAGCCATTTGCATTTGGAAAATAGCACTTGTGCAAAAGGTTTTACACACTTTCTGCCAGTACATTAGACACTCTCTCCATACTCACATTTCTCTGCTTGATTTATAACCTATGATTAGTATACCTTTAAACTATCTCAGGTGAAGATGACAAATGGCCCAATTTAAGACGCTCAAGCTGAGAGATAGGATTCCTGTGACACAATAAATGTAACAGCTACTCTACATGATTTTTATACATGCTAAGAAATTTATTAAAATGTGAATACTTAATTTTCAAGTTATTTAAGAGGAATGGTTTGAGTTTAACAGTTGAACTTTCTTATCATATGTAGGTAAATTTTTTCTCTTTTAAGAATTTAGTTTATTATTGATTGTACAAGGCCAGATCTACAGGTAAAATTTTATACATGCAGGTTTATGAACAGATTTTGTGCACACTCAAAAGTGAGGCTTTTTAATGTACGCCCCAAGAAGCTTACAAAATTGTTTAAGGAGTATTAACATGAATTTGTCATGTTTTTCAATCACATATACTTCTGTTCCCCACTTACAACATCCTAATTGAAAGCAAACACCACGAATAAACAACAAAACACTATAGCACAGAAAAGCAAAACAGAACCCAATTTAATACAATATACCAATGAAGGAAATGGTACTGGAACTATTAGTCACATTCTACATCAATCCAATAGACTATCCTGTAAACAGAACAGTAAGGTAACACTTCAAAAATTGAATTTATCCACCAAGAATGTACAGTAAGCCTACTGCACACTGTGGAAATTCATTCAGCATAAATCATTACTGAAAAAGACAAAAAATTTAATTCATATCAGATGGAAAATTCATGTAATATGGATCTGATAATTCATACACAAGACAAAGTTATACGGTTGTATTCTATAGGCGAATTCACATACAATTAATCCATAACATAACACACAGTGGTTAAGCTTCTGTTTGCTTTAACATCTCCACAGGTTTTTAAAATTTGGATTTGTCAACTGGTATCTGTGCTTTAATATATTGACTGCACCACGCTTATTGTTGTGTTGGTAGAAGACACACAAGAATATATATAGAAAGGCCATATGGAGTTTCCTGTTGAGAGATGCTGACATTCTGTAACTCTGCTGCTCAGAATTTCAACTGAAAATAGAAAACAAAACAAGAGAGTCAGTAAGAAATATTGGAGGGTTACTGAACAAGGTGTCAGGAGACAGTCATTATTCCACTTCTATCAGTGAGCTAAAGCAAGAGAGTTCTCACTCTTAATTTCAGACCCTGTTGTCTGTGACAGTGGGCTAACGCAAACAATCACTAAGCAGACAAATAGCAGGGACAGTCTATGGGAGGTTCCCATGATGGGCCCTATTTAAGATATTATCTAGACAGTGTCAAAATTTTTTGCTCGTCATCCAAATATCAGTTCACTTTATTCAACACACATGTAATCCTCCCAAAATATACTTAACACCAAATACTTTGAAAATGTCCAATACTAAACAAAACCTTATACTTTTATCTAACTATCTTACCCCTTTGCAGAAATATTCTGAGTAAGTCATATATTATTATTCAAAGAGACATTTTTGTTATTTAGAGACAATCTGAACTTCTATTACATGTGAAAGTGATTACATGCTGCCAAGCACCTCATTTTCTAAAGGAATCAAGTAGAAAAAAGTCTTGCCAAACATATTTTATGTAAACTATGTTTGAATAGCTTTACCTTGATGTGCAGTGGCCTATGAGACTGAGTAAGCATTGGACAAACCTCCATTGTCATATCTAGGGATTGCCCAAGTTGCTACTGTCCCAAATAACACCTGTGCAATAATTATAACTACCAGTTACTTCAGTTTTTCTATGTCTTTTTGAGAACATTCCTTATGACTGGGGGGACCTGCTTTTCTAGTGTTCAACAACTATGGGCTTCGCCTGAAACAGGATTAGGGACCCTATTGCTGGGAGACAGGGAACTAGGCCAGCAGCAGGCATATCTGCTACCTCCTTGAATCAAATGCCAGACTGCAGGTGGGAGACCTTCAAGCGTTCTACATTGACACTGTAATTCAAAACAGATTCGCTTGTTAAGTTTCTAGGATTCTTAAGTATCATCAACAGACAAGCTACATGAGAATGCCTGCTTAAATTTAGGTGTGTGCTACTTAAATTTATGTGTCCCTGAACCAGGCAAAGAAGAGGTCATGTGTTAAGGGGGGGAAGAAGAGTAAAAATAATCATTAGATAACTAAATTATTTTGTATGTCATTCAGACTTCAAAACAGCTAGAGCAATTCTGCTTGACTTACATATAAAGCAACATAATGCAACATAGAGAAAGAGCAGAGCTTTCTATACTGATTCAGGGAAGAACATAACACCTATTGTCTTTAATGTAATCATATCAGCAAAATTCGGACAAAATTACTTTGTTTTACTTTAACAAAAGTGAAGCTTAAAAGCTTAAAGAATTAAGTTGAGTATTATGCTGCATGCCTTTGATCCCAGTACTTGGAAGGCAGTTTTGAGGGCATCCTGGTCTACAGAGTGAGTTCTAGGGCAGCTAGGGCTGCACAGAGAACTCTTGTCTTAAAAAACAAACGAAGAAACAAAAATTTTAAAGAATTAAAGTTCAAATTTGATTTGTGGTTTTGGCTAAAAAAAAAATATTGCCCCTTTAGAGGAAAACATTGTTGAGTTTTATAAACTCTTTAGAAAAAAAAAATACAGTAAATAGCTGTCATCTCCACATCCAAAAATTCAAGTCTTCTCTCACACAGTTCAGTTTCAGTTTAGAAACTTTTGAATGCACAGTCAAACTCAAGCTTCAAGTGAAAATGTTTACCAAACCTTAGTAAATACAACTCAGTAAAAAAGATACAACCTATGAATATCATCTATTAATACTTAAAGAAACTTACTGTTCTACTGGTAACGTCTACATCTGTGAAACAAACATGCTCCTATTCAGTTCATCTACTGATAATTGGGGCATCTATAGCAGCAAAAAAGATTTTAGATTAAAATAGTTTCTTAGGAGAATCCCGTTTATTTTGTTCACTGCTTGAGGTCGGTACGCCAATAACGATGATCAGTTTTACCAAAAACTGTAAGCATATTTACTTTTTCCACCATGTCAACTTTGCAGACCACAGGTTGGAGTGTGGTTGATGCTTCCAATGAGTTCTGTGTGCTTCGTGGCTATCATGCTTGAAAAGTAAGCAGCAGCCTGGGGCAAGGCAGTACTTTAATGAGGCAGAACTGGCACTACAGTGTTTGGTAGCTACTGTACTAATTGCCTCACTCCTTCAACACTCCTTAAACATTGGTCATTTGCCTGTGACTCTGCATGAGAAAACCTAAACCAAATGAAAATCAAAACAACACAAGCACATCTAATGTCTACAGGAGAAAGAAATTCTGACATAATCACTGGGTGATAATAAAGATATGCATTCGTTGGAAAGAAATGTGATAGCATGCTTTCTTTCCAGTGGAACACAGAGTAAAGGTGATGTGTTTACTAAATCAAAGCTCAAAAACAAAAACAAAAAAAAAAGGAGAGGGGGTAGTAACATAAGTTTTCCTCTTGATCAGGATGAGTAAGCATTTTAAGACATATTCAGTACAGCATATACATTTGAGGATTGGTGTGGTAGCAATAATTTGATATGGAATAACACAAGTAACATCTGCTTACCAATTAACAATGAGTAAAATGCTGCCAATTAACTCTGAGATGAATAGAAAACAACATACAGTACTCTAATTATACAGAAAGATAAAAGTTCCAAATCTAACAACTGGTTAAGAAACAAATCATCATATGGACCAATAACTCTCACCAATCCAAAAGGCATATACTGTGTCCTTTCAACACATGATTATCTAGGTCAGAACGGATGAAATAAATGGCCAAACCTGATTGCCTGTAGTTGTTGGAACGAAGGGAACGCTGGTGGCAGGTGTTGCTGCTGCAGGCACAGTGGAAGGTGTAGCACCGTGCATCATGGGCACTTTCAGTAGGAAATCATGGAAGCAACACATGGAAGGGTGAAGAGTTTACACAACCATGACAGATACGATGGAATGGGACGTAGTAGATATTCCAGTAACAAGCCACGTAACAGTATCAGGATGGATATACACCAGGGTGCAGCATGCAATCAATCAGTGCAAGGCAGCACAACATGGAATGGAGGGAAATTTAAAAAGAGAAAAGGGGAAAGCCAATTATAGTTACCATTAAGAAAAATGGAGCCATTCTTAACATTTTGAGCAAAATAACATCATCGTGGATTCAAAAGGCTGGATTTTCAGGAAGTAATGAATGCATATGAAAAAAATCTGTTACTAGAGCTACCTATTAAAGCTAGTTGAGCAGACGAGTCACTGGGTTGCACAGTCAAAATTAATTAGGGAATTATCAACTGGTGTTTGGGTTCATTGACAAATGCTGTAACTAGATTTTCGGGTACAAACATCAGTTTTACATGTACTTACCTGATCTGCATATGCAAAGAATGGTGGTTCTGTTGATAAGTATGTGGTAAAGAGCAGGTATGACAAATAAATGGACTATGTATTCAGTTTGGTAAGTTCCTTGGAAATTTTAGATATTGTCAAATATACAAGTGCTTCACAGTACATCTTGTCTTCATAGCAAATATTAGAGCTACAATGGTTAGCAGCTGCAGAATCTCTCTTGGGCTGTTTTCCTTCGCTTTGCTACTTTTTATTTCATGTTCAAAGCTTTTGGATGCTTTTCTAATTTCCCGTTTATTTTGGGAAGCCAACCAGGGAGTTAATGTGTGAATGGCAATGTGTGAATGGGAGGCCCACACCTATGATAATTTGTCATGTCTACCTCAGTCAAATTCAGATTTTTCTGAAAGTCTACTGACAAAGTGAAGGCCCAAAATCAAGGCCAAAGTAAGCAAAACTGTCCCCTTTACCCATCTCTGATTACTTATTTCCTACAGCCACCTTTCATTGCCTCACGTGCTAATTCTAAAAACACTCATGTTTCTCTCATTCGAAGTGCAGCAACTGTGCAGTAAGCAACAGTGCCAAAGCATGCAATTGTATTCGTAAGCAGAGCTCTGAGAGGGAAAGGACAAGGAAGCAGCCCCAAGAAACAGGTCACAAAAGGTGAAAAAGGAGACACATTTCTTAAACTTGCAGAAGTCTGTTCTTCCACTTATATTCCTAGAATGTTCCTCTTACTATCAAGGTAATGCCTACAGGGACAGCTAAGTGTTCAATAATATGCCTCCTCCCTTGGCGAGAGCCCAGATCCTGCTTCATTTGTGTTGCTTCTGTGTGGTTATCATTTTGACCTCTCCTGATTTTGATAACTGCATAATCTGTAGTCCACCAGCTGGATGGAGGCCAAGCTGCTGCAAATTCTCTAACACGAGAGGAACTGGCTTGATAGGAGATGCTAATATGTGTTCCTTCGTTTTTCTTTAAACAAAACAAAATTTCTCATTATCTGTTCCTGGTTCCCATGAAGATTATAGGAACTGTGACCTCCCCAGGAGCTTTGTCATCTTCTTTTCTGTTAGTGAAATACAAAATGACTTAGGGATGGCTACCATATTGTGGTGGTGGCTAACTAAAGAATTTGTGTATAACTGGTTCTTCCACTTGATGTTAGCCAAAAGGCTGAGAGGATGTGACTGGTAGTTTAAAAATACACAATCACTCCAAGTTACTTTTGAAATGATTCTGTTGTGTCTAATTTCTATGCAGATAATGTTTCATCCTTGAATGCTCTAGAATCTACCACAGAAAAAGGCAGAATGTTCTAGCTTTGCTTAAGTCATTCTTTCTCAACATCTGCGTAATGACTGCATTACACTATAGGGATAATTTTGGGAGGAGATTGTTCTATTGTAGTTTATAAATTATACACTTGAAATATATTTTTAAATAACAGATACAAGGCCAAGAAAAATCATCCAGTTTCACTATGGAATGAAACATTTAAAAATAGTTCTACTTTTAGGATAGAAATGGAAATGGTAGGGTTAGAATTTGCCTACACTGGCAACCTACTAGGACCTGAGAAACAGGTCTATTTGACTCCAGAAAACACCACACTAAACCTTAAATATCCAGAAAATGTCCACTCACATCATTTGGTCATACATTTTATAGTCAGAGAAGAAAAACATTTTTAGGTTAGAGAAAGTCGAGAATTTTTGTACAAAACCTACCAAAAGTTGAAGCGGGTGCCATGCACATTATTGGCCCTGTACACCATGCAGAAAAGCGTGGAAAGTAAAGAAAAGAGATAATTCATTATTAAGGCCTTATAGATAGAAGTGAATTTTACCCAGAAAGATAATTTTTGCAATACCAATTAACCAGCACATGCAAACCAGTAATCACCCATGCTTATAATTACAGGTTAGATTTAAGACCACAGACCCAGGTAATAAAAGTAATTCATAGGTTAAAAAAAGAACTTTACTTTTTATTTAACGGAATAGCTTCACTTAAATTATATATTTATTCTAGGCAAATACACACTAAAATTTTATTCATAAAAGGAGTTTTTATTTATTACACACATCCTTTTTCCAGGATTCATGTCTGTTGTCGTTGTTTTGTATTTAAAGAATTAATCTATTAACAATGTGTCTTGTACCTCACTGAAACTGAGGTGTGGTCTATTTGGCAACTGGCTTTCCATCTAAGGGAAAGTCTCAGCTACACTTGCTATTAACTCAGGGGAGGGTATTTGGGAGATGTCTTGTGCATTTACATACTTTAATTTTGAGAAAGTGAACTTGAGGATGGCCTCACATCTACTCTTTAGCTAATCCATGCTGGCCTTGTACTCAAAAAATATTTTCTTGAGTCAGCTCCTTGAGTGTTGGTATTACAGGCATGCACCATCATGCCCAACTAAAACTGGGTTTTATATGTGCCAAATTTGGCAAAACAAATGTCTAACTTCTACATATAGTCTCTATAAAATTGAAAAGTAAACCTAGAATGAACAATTTAAATTTTTTCATGTTCAACCATCCCTGGCTGGACCTTGTGGGCCACCAAATTTATTCTTTATCTATGAGAAAAACTGAAAAGCAGCCAAGCTGGAGTGATCTGATGTATATGGAAACTGCCATGATGGCTGAAGAAAGAAAAAGCTACTTTAAACCATTTGGATTTTCTCTTTTACTTTGTGGCATTATACATTTTTTTCTTAGGTTTAGGAGAAAAGTCTACATCATTAGACATAAGTTGTCATTTTTTCTAAGTGACTGAAATTTGTCAAAGAACTCCATTTTTCCTCTCCAGAAACTATTCTATAATCGTGTAATGTCTGTGCCTTATAAATGGTGACCTGAGCAGTGATTGCAGCCGATAACCAAATGCTGTTATTTTCCATGGCATCCGTCAAAATCATCTAACTGATCAATTTTCCTTATGTCTGAATACACAACAGTATGTATCTAGGCATGTTTTTGTAATTTATAAGTCTTATAAAATTATTTTTAAAGAAAATCATACCTTATTGTTAAGGATCTTTTAAAACAAAAATTCTCACAGCTTTCTGGCTGTGAGATTAAATCCAGGCCTTTGCACATGATAGACAAGCAGTCTGTTGCTCCACACATCATCAATGCTTTACTTTCACTTAATAATAGTTTCCAAGAGGTAGAGGCTAAAACTACCTATTTTACATATACTGTAAAGTTACTATAAATTTAAAGGTTTAAAAATTACTGGACTTTGTTATATCGTAGTTATATGGACTGCAAAACTTTAACAGATTGAAGTTGGAAAATTCTTTTGACAAATAATTACTATCTGTGAAATAATAACTAAGAGTTAAGGAATTAGTTGGGATTAAGCCAAGTGAACCAACCTTCAGAAACAAAAATAATAAGAGATGCTAAAAAGGAAAATATTTATATCTTTCTTACTTTGATTTCAATTCATTCATTTCCCAAATCACATGTTTTACTCTAGATAATATCAAATAAAATGCAATTGTTTTATTTTATTTGTAGTCTAAACGCATGGAAACAGTCCTCCAACAAAAGCCCATTGGAAGACGCTAAGTAGTATGCATACTCAAACTGTTAAATTCAGGATTCCCCGAGCTGTGCTCTCACCTGTAGGAATAAATGCCGGCTGCGGAATCTGCATGTTAGCCAGAGCCTGTTGGCAGTGGAAAACACCAGGATTAAAGACTGGGGTGGCACCGTTGGCCTTTTCAAGGACTGATCTCTTTGGTATCATCTGAATTGCACCATGCGGCAGGGCCTATGGAGAAACGATGCATTAATTACTAATATCAGGGAAGAAGTAAAATGTCCACTCAAACCAAAAAAAAGTGCCAGGTTTCTAAGACACAGCCTGGAAAGCCACCACTGGGCAAGCCTTTCCATGAGTAGTGGCCACCCAGCAGGGCCCACAACTACAGAGATTAGCAGTTTCAGTGCAAAATAATTTAGTACAAAACAAAAGTATAAAGGGAAAGGGCTTGTTAATGTCTCTAATCCATGACACTTGTGGCAGGATGTGGCAGGAAACTCCTAACGGGAAACTGTCATACACATTTAATGTCTCAGATATGCTCACTTAGGAGATAGCAGAAATGAGATGAACAGAAGTGACAGGAAGAAGAGGAAAAAGATTTCTGCCCATTAAAGTCCTAACACGGATGTAGGAATAAATGGCAGGTGGCGATAAAAGAGATTTTGGCATTACATTATTGTATTCCCACAAAATAAAATCTAATTTAGTCCAAGGCCTAGGGTTCAAATCTTACAACTGTATCTAGAACCTCACCTGTAAGGAAACAACAGATGGGTCTTTCCTTCCCTACCACCAATCTCACACCTGTATCATATACATTTAAGTAAAATGTCAAATATATGCAGTGTTCATCTATAGAGGCTCTCTGCACAGTTTAATACATAACATTTGATTGATTAACTATCTCTAAGTTTTAACTTTAAGACTATCAGAACTTTAAGCCCCTCTTTTATGTTAAGAACTCTTTCAGATCTGTGCTTCTATTATTCAAAGCTGTCTCTACATCAGATTCATTGGAAAAGATTTTTGGGTTTTTGTTTTTTGTTTGTTTGTTTGGTTTTCAGGACAGGGTTTCTCCTTGTAGCCTTGGCTATCCTGGACTCGCTTTGTAGACCAGGCTGGCCTCAAAGTCACAGGGATCCTCCTGCCTCTGCCTCCCTGAGTACTGGGATTACAGGCATGTGCCATCACGCCCGGCCTCATTGGAAAAGTTTAACATTACTCTGCATTTTTCCTTCAACAAATTGTGTGTTATTTCAACAAGTGTTGGCAACACTGAGATATGCTCCAGATTCCTAAGGACACAGGAAGGCTTCTGTGGAGGGAGGAACCAGCCTTCCAAGCTTCAAAGAGTTATGTCATGACATTCTAATACCCACGGGTACTGAAAGCCTTAAGTGATCTACATTTTCTTTTGAGAACCCACCTCCCCCTTTCCTCCCCCCCCCCCCCGCCCACCAGAGGAGTATTGCAGCCTGACTGATTGGCAGTCAGGGTGCTTCTTTATTTATACAGAACTCAGTAGTCAGGGATAGATACATGTAGCTCTAAAACATAGGTCAGACCATTTTTGTCCCTGGACACATGCTTTAACTTCTGCTTGGGCACAAGTTTAGTCATCATTGAGAAACCATGACAGAACAGAATTATCTTTTTTCAATCATTTTCCCTCATCAACCCCACAACCCAACTTTTAGCAATCTTGAGAACTCATTCCTTGATGCACACATGATTTTGATCGTCCAAATAAGTCAGATGAAAATAAAGTAGCTTTAAAGATGTATAATTTTCAACTTTCTCTGAGAACAGAGACAAATCCTAATTTGTAAGACATAATTTATCATTCGAAATGTCCTTTTTTTTAAACAATTGAGGTGAAATAAATTCCGGAACATGCATGATAAGAGACTCCTTATTTGGCTACCTAAAAGATTTCTCTTTGGTATAAGTGGAGGCTGTCCCTTTTTCTAGAAAATAGAGAATATCAGAACCAAAGCTGTATTATCCAGCAAACTCAAAACTGAGCCAAGTTCTAGAACATTCAGTCTGTAGATCCTGGTAAGGTAGTACTCTCGGCTTACTACTGGGATCTCTTTTCACACATTTATGCCTAATTCTGATTCAGTAGTGCTTATACTATAATTAAATATTTCTCTTATCAATGCGTAGTGCCTTTACAGACTCATAAAAATCTTAGTAAGTTTCCAAAGAGGTAGAAAAGTGGAAGAATAAATAAATGCTATAAATCAGTGGTTCTCAAGCTTTAAGGGTAGAATGACCCTTTACAGGAGTGACCTAAGACCTTTGGGACACAAATATATTTACATTATTATTCATAACAGTAGCAAAATTACAGTTACATAGTAGTAATGAGAATATTTTCATGGTTGGGGGTCAGCACAACACGAGGAACTGTGTTAAAGGATCACAGCATTAGGACCGTTGGGAGCCACTGCTCTAAATATTTTTTTTTGTTTGTTTTTGTTTTTGTTTTTTTTGAGACAAGGTTTCTCTGTGTAGCCTTGATAAATATTTTTAATTCATCTTGTGGGGGGTGGTTTGAGTGTCTCACTCTTTAACTCAGACTCGCCTTAAGATCATGACGATCCTTCTGCTTGACCTCCCAAATGTTAGTATTATAGGCATGAGCTGCCATGGCCAGGTTTACAAAAAGTAAACTATGTTATTCTTTTTTTAGATGGGGAGGGAGCTCTCTCTTATGAAAACACAACGTTTCTCTCATGCCAATTTGAAGAGTGCATGTTTGTATAATCTGGTTCGTAGTGATTGTGGGCTTTGGGATTACCCAGGTAACCTGAAGTTTATTCTGCTTTGTCCCTCACTGGGGATATGAGTGAAGATACTTGGTAGCAAAAATCAAATGAGCAAAGAGTGTGGCAAGCAGCATCTCAAAATAGTTCATAGTTGTGAAGCACTTGAATATTTCTAACTTTTACTTCTCACACTACAGTGTCACTCAATTATTTTTTTCTACTTGCTACTTTTCAGTGATATCAATCAGAACTAACTTTTCTCCATAACTTGGGCCTTTTCTTTCAGTCAGGCCAAAATCTCGCTGAAGCTATGGCAAGCTTCTGCCTTGATCTTTCCCTCTGCCTACACCATGCCACCAGACAGGAACGGTAACTTTGACCTTTGCGAAATTAGAAGCTACTTAATACCCCATCTTTCAAGTGCTATGTTTTCAAAAGACATTAAGGATGCGAGGGGCAGAGTGCCCATGAAAGTGACTCATAAAATACAGAGGCAACATTGTCATTTTTGAATATTCAGGCAAGTCAGATTATAAGAGGCACTCCAAATAATTTACTGTTTAAATAATATAACTTACCGTTCTCTAAGATTGGGAGAAAGAGAATAGCCAATTGAAATCATTAATAAAGCTTTCAAATAATTATCTTTAGAAAGTCAGCATATAAAGTAGACTAAATTGGTTCTCTCTTTTCTAGTGTATAACTTTGGCTATTTGTATTAAGAAGCACTCATGAGTAGAGCCAGTCACTTATGCAGAATATTACACAAAGTAGGCTTACATGAATAATCTACCCTCAAGCAGAAAACCCCATAGTCCCAACCTACTCTTACCATGGCAGTGGCAGCCGAATGGTTCATCTGGTGATGAGCTGCCTTGAGTTTGGCTTGAAGATGTGGAGGGGGATGAAAGTACTTGCATTTCTCCCGGGCACATCGCCCTTTAATGTAATCCATGCAGATTGTCACAGTATTATCAGATGCTTCAATCATGGAAGCATCCGTAGGGTGAGCATAGCGGCACTCACTCTCCCCACGGGTACAATTTCCACGCTGAAATTCACGGCAAACCTTAAAAAGGATAAAACAAAAACACATACATTTCCCAGTGATGACTGGAAGATGACTGGCTTTTATTTACCTTCCTCAAAGATATGAGAGTCACATACACACTTTGTCTTTTATGTAGGAAATAACCTATAAACGATGAAGGGTCATACAAACCAATATCCACCTTAGGAATAAGAACACAATTTCTATTCCAAGGGGAGATAAACACACTTCCCACAAAGATACAAGTGTCTATTTGCCTCGTGCAAACATGAAAGGACTTTAAAGCCTTACTGAAAAGCATGTTTGAATCCCCTCAAGTATAAGTATTCCTTTAAGGCCTGGGGTGTTTATCACATGGCAATGCACCAGTAGATTTATACAGCCAACTTGGAAAGCACATTAAGTCACGTGCCCATTCAGATTCCATTATAATACATGAGCAGGTATTCACCTGGCTGCCAATGGATCCAACTTTTTAAGTAGTCAACCAGTTATTTATTTTAGTGCACAAAGAATATCAAAGGAAAACTAAAGAATGCCAGTAAACCAAAGGCTGTTTGAAATTTCCTTTAAATCCTTTAAATTCTTTAGGTTTCATGTGATATTTATTATAAAGAACATCATTTTTTAATATGGAGATGTGATATAATTCATTAATGACCTACATTCATATAACTTTATAGTTTATAATTGTAGAATGGTAGGTTCTTTTTTTTTTTTTTTCAGTTTACCATTCTAGAAAGCAGAGACTTATTAGTAAGTCCAGTACTCTCAGTCTTTAGAGCTCCAGCCCAGGTATAGAGAACTGTCTCACTCAGACTTCCTATACAACGGCTCATTTGGGAGTATACTGGAAACATTGTTTGACCTACTGCACAACAATTCATTCAATTCAGAACAAGGTCTAACTGAAGTTAAAAAATGGTTAACATTCTTTCTCAGATTCCTTATTTAAAACATTCAACAAATTAGACTCTGAAAATGGTAAATAATCCATAAAGTTAACATTCATTCTACAAGCATGTATATATGTCTTAATTTATACCTCCAGTCTATCTGTACGAACTGGTTTGGGGCCAGGCATTGGTGGCAGTGCAAGAGGTGGGTTTCCAGAAATCAGAACTGGAGCATTTGGTAGAAGCTCAGCAGGAACCAGGCCCATCCCAGGATGATGTACATAAGGATTGAAAGCCATGGCATGATTAGCTGCCATTGATGGATTCATAGGAAAAGATGCCTGTGTCAAGAGAGAGAAAATGAGGTATTAGGGCTAAACATACCATTCTTACTACTGATTACACTAGGCATTCTCAAAAGCATTGCAGCATTTTTGAAGCCATATCCCAATTTGCCACTATTTTTGTTTTTTATTTTTGAGATTATATAATTATATCATTTTATTATAAAGTTATATTATAACATATACGTTTATATTATATCATTATATAATTTTTCCCTTCTATTTCTTCTTTCTAAATCCTCCCATATACCCCCTTATTACTATCTTTAAAACTTATGGCCTCTTTGTAAATCAATTGTTATGTGAAATACACACACACACACACACACACACACACACATAGCCACTGTTTCTTGACATGTTTGTCTTTTACTAATTTCCATATAAGAAGGTCTTTTAAAACAACAACTCTCTATAGGCATAAACTTTACTGATAAGCTCATTTTTGAAAAAGCCATGATTTCACCAATGAATGACAGTACATACACACATAATTTATATTGGTTTCCTTACATAGCCATGCCTTTAAATGTGAACTTGGTGTACTCTTGAAAACCCCTTTCTTCCTGCCTCCTCCTTCCTCTTCTCAGCTACAATGCTTGTCTCTAAGGCTGCCAGTCCTGCCACATGTACCAATCACCCAATAGTGCCATGTCCTTTCTTTCTACAGCTATTTATGGAAGACTTGAGAAAGAAAAGAGTAATTTAGAAAAGACAAATGCGTTAACAATTTACTATCTACCTAAAATGAGGATAGCACTGGCATTTTATTTTACTATTTTCTTTTTAACTGCAGATTCTGTTTCATAAATGAATGTGATTTGCCCAACCTTGTCTTTATCTAGGAGCCAGATGACACTCATAGTTCAAATGGAGGCCCCAGAAATGCTACTAGGATCCTTGCTAGGGAAGAAGAAATAAGATGGCAGGATTATATGGTCCATAATTTAGAGCATAACTAGTGAAGAAAAACCGTAGAAATGTAAAGGGTTTTCCCAGTTTGTCTCTCTTTAAAATTCTTGTTTTCAAAGAGACTGGATATGTGTATTGCCTTTAGCATCAGGGATGGTACATTTTATCACTTTACTGTGGTGCTTTTCAGTTCATGGCACATGTGTGCATCTTTCCTTTTCAATGTGGTTATCATTTTCATTGATAATTCTCTTGCCCTCCCTAGAGCACTGAATACGTACAGAATGACTTGTAGATATACTTGAAGATACATTTAAAAAATAAAATTTAATGAATAAATAATATATGTTACTTATATACTTCTAATAGCAATTTAATAAATTAATATCTGGTGGTTATCTTGCTGTGTTTTACTAAGTGCATGTAGTCTTTCTTGCATTCTTTTTCTTTCTTTCACTGGAAAAATCAAGCTGCACTCACAGTTGCTAAATTGCAGTCAGAGGGCTATCTCCAAATGCATGGAGAATAGGAATCTGTTGCATCCAGCAGGGACAATTTGTAGAATCTGTACCTCACTCTGCATCCTTACTTCAAATTTGCACTAGCAAAGCTGCCTGAAGAAACCCCAAAGGCCCAGTTGGCCAAGATGGAAGTGCTCCAGCTTTAGCATTTCACCTTAGGTAAATGTATTAAATGAGCTGAGAACTCTATTAGGAAGAAAAGAAAAGAATCCAGCTAAAAGAAACTGGACCCATTGCGGGCAAGGGAGAAGGCACTTGAAGATGAAGGGACCACACTAGATGCCAAGAAAGATGATGGGGAAGTCTAGGGAAGGGCTCTCAGATTTGAGGACAGAGAGCCTTAGGCTGACCAAATCCAGCTAAGTCTTGTGATGGAACAGTTCGCAGGAACCTGTCAAAGTTCTCATCACCTTCAGGAACTAGACCTGACAACTCAGCTCTTACTAATTCAATGACTCATGCTCACGTCAACATCAGCAGGAATCTTTGAAAGTAAAAAAAGTCCACATTTGAACCACACAGTAGTCATGTTTGCATCTATTTGTGTTCCCTCAGATTTTTACGGAACTTTCTCACTGAAGTCACTTCCAATTCTAGCTGTTTTTTAAATTTGTGTTTTTTCTAAAACTGAAAAAAAAAAAGAAAACATTACAAGTAGAATCTATTGAACAAAGGTTGAGGGGTGGTTGGATTTCCAGACTAAAAAATATCTTATTTAATTAATCAAAAGCCAAGTCTAATGTTTACATAAGCAAGGCTTTCTTTTATGCCTCTAACCTCTCTCTATTTTTTTTTAACAACCACTTAAATCTACCTATGGTCTGTTACCTCTTGTAACAGTATAAAAAAATCTGTAAATAAGCAACCTTTCTAACAAGGTAAAACAATTCTTGGAGATGTTTAGTTCTTTTTAAATATTTAGCCACATCCAATTTTAAAATTAGTGTTGTACCTTTTATGACCATTTCCTCTTTGAGTATAAACTTTATTCTGTAACACTTTATTGAGAAGGGAGTTTTTCCCATTGCAAGCCTGGAGCAAAGGCAGGAACTCCTGAGCAGCTTATTTCTTTTCAAAGAAGCATTCCTTGTTTCTCAGCACCACCTCTGCCCCAGGCTAACTACTCCATTTTATGACTCGGAAGAGTCAATGGCTTAGCTGACTAACAGGCAAGGGTTAAGTCAAGCAGCCTTAGGTAAGCTTGTGAATTCAGTTACAATAAGCTAAGCGACTTAATCCTGCTTCTATGTGTATTACAGCCTTTCGTGTCAATAGAATTAACTTAAACCCATCTGTAAGTTATTGCTTATTTTAAAGAAAAAAGTTAGGGGGGATTGTATGTATGTATGCTGAGGAGAGATCCCATGGCTTTGTACATGCTAAGCATACTTTACCACTCAACCACATCCCCCAGCACTAAAGAAAAGGTTCTTAATACATGGAATCTGATTTCTCTGTAGAGCCTAGAGTAGTCTAGACATTTCAATTGCCTCTGATGTTTAAAGCTGAATGTAAATTATTTCCTAATATTTGAAAATATGAGAAGATGTTTTCTCTCAGAACCAGTGGTTTGTATTTTTATCCTTCTGACTCTGGCAAATCATGAATAGTGTCTGTAGCAGAGTTTAAGAAACAAATTACTGGACAATTATTTGTCCTCACTGTCTAGCAGTGTTTTCTCCTATCACACAAATTTCTAAGCTTCCTGGGGCACTTGCACAGTCTAGAAACTAGCCTGTACTCAGGAAATTCCCCCTAAAAGTTGGGAGAAAGTCTTCAAAAATGGTTCCTTATCTTTTTCTTTAAAAAAGTATTTATTATAATTTATTCATGCTATATCCCGATTTTTATCTCGTTGCTCTTATCTCTGCTTTCCCAGCCTGCCTTCCTCTTCTGCCCTATTCCCCTCCCCTAGACCGCTGACGGGGTCGGGGGAGGTGGGGGGTGCCCTACCAGGTCTCATCAGGATAGCCTGCATTCCCTCGCATAGCTTTAGTTTCTACCCAACTTTACTAACTGTTCACACAGAGCACTGCGGGATAACTTGTGTTTCATAGTTTTTACTTGGTCACCTACTGAGTGACATTCTCTAGGGACAGAGGAAGTCAAAGGGCAAGCTGCAGAAGGCCCAGGTAATCTCCAGACTAGTTAAATGGTACCTCAACAATTATGAGTTAAGTTTATAAACAAATGAAAACTGATAGTAGTGTTGATATACTCATCATAATTGCTAATAATAAGCCACCCTGACTCTTGGGAGACCTGAGAAAAAAGAGTTAAGGATTTAACAGTAAATAATTGTCCTTAACTACAGCTGACTTTTCTAACCTTAATAATTATAGATGTCTTTTGGTAAAAAGGAATGTTAAAGGTAGTCAAGTAGACAAATGATAGGTAGACTACTGCGACTATCACAAGAGGTGCACAAATGAGGGAACAAACCATAGTTCAGATCTACCCTTATCTGTTAGAAGGAGACGCTGCAATAAAGAGCTAGAAATCACAATGGAACCTAAACTCAGATCAGCACAGGAAAAGAGCAAATGCTTACTTCTGTAGGCAGGCAGCCCGAGACCTCACAAGCAAGACAATTTTGACTATTCTGAGGAAAGAGGAAGGATGTATCTAAAAATCATTTGTTGGTGATTACCCTATGATCATAATGACACTCAATTAAATTTAGTATTCCAGTAGGAAAATGAAAACTATTTTAAGGATACAGTTTGTGACATGAATTGTATACTGCATGTATATAATATGTACAAATGTTATGCCTTTCATCTAATAGTACACTTTTAACCAATGACTTATGTCTCTCATCTGTTCTTTTTACTATTCTTCCTTGTAACAACGATTCTATTCTCTACTTCTATGTGAATAGTTTCCAATGACTCTGTATATGAATGAGCTCATATGGTAAAATATACAATTTCTGACCACAAACTGTGTCTCTAGGAGATTAGTACATTATTAGTATAACTAGTACCCATTGGATATTAAATTACAAGAATACATGAAGGACTTAAATGAATTTTGAGTCACCCCTTAAACGCAAGCTAAGAACTTAGTGTTACAGATTTAAAATTACCAGGGCAACCACAGTTTTTTACACATGGTCTCCGGGCAGCCCTCTCAGCGGCAAACTTCTAAACTGTATTAAACTATGCAAGACATTATTTTGACAAAAAATAAAAATTATTTATAGATGATACTGTCCAGTTGCTTTGTTTAATTTCAATTAAGGAATAAAAGATTTTATAGTACCCTCCGAAATCCTACATTTCATTTTAAAATTTATTGTACATCCCAACTGCAGTTTTCCCTCCCTTCACCCCTCCCAGCTCCCCCCCCACCTCCCCTCTCCCCTAGACTCACTGCCTTTCATTTTACTTGGGATCAACAACAGACAAGTTGGAGGTAGCTGGTTCATAACTTAAATTATGAGCAGAGTAGTGAATCTAGGATGTCACGTGGTCTCATTAATATCAAGCTGGAACAAACTAAGCTAACCAGCCTCAGAGGATGAGGCAGAACAGGTCACGGCCAGATTACCTCTAATGTGTCCCATGAGGATACTGAAGGTGGAGAAAGGAAGGATGCCAAGATTTGTCACTATCGAAGAAACTAGATACTGCAAACCATACAGTGTACAAGCACCTGCACTTGCTGACAAAAGGGTAACATTTCTATTTAATTCGTTAAAGGAACGTATTGCACTTACACTGGCTACTTACCAACAGCTGAGGGCCAGCAGCAAACCTACTGTTGTTAGACAGAAATTTCACTTTAATATAAAGGAGTTTTAAGGTGCATAACATAAACAAGTGATGAAGAAACATCTAAACAAATATGTTGGATCGATTAATTGCTAGCAGGAGTGAATCTAGGCTCTGTGAAGCCTGTATCTGAGACTATGTAGTGGGAAAGGTGGGCTCTCAAGACAAAGAACACATAAACTCCTCTTGTAGCTTTCCCAACATCTTTCAAGATGGAAAACTAATTACAAAAACTGCGGAACCTTTGTTAAAATATATTAACTCTTTTTATCTAATGATGTATTAGTTCACTTTTAATTAGTGCACAAAATGTAGGGTTTCATTACGATGTTATATATCATTATATGCAAGTTTTATACTTTGCTGATATTTCCCCTATTACATTACATCATTATTCCTACAAACTCTAGTTATATATGTGATATGATGTGGTGTGATGTAATATGGTGTGTGTGTGTGTGTGTGTGTGTGTGTGTGTGTGTGTGTGTGTGTGTGTGTGCATTCAAAACTGAGTTCTGTTGGATGTTTGGGTTCAGCTCAACATGACATGACCAAAGCTAGTTTGACTCAGGACCATCATAATCTCCTTAGGGTCATCATTAGATGTGTGTGTGTGTGTGTGTGTGTGTGTGTGTGTGTGTGTGTGTGTGTAGTTTCCTAGCAAAATATAACTAGGTCAGACTATTAGAAAGCTATGTGTTACTTTACATGTTGAAACTGACAGTGGGAATATGCTAGAACTCTTGGTACTGGTTTACTAGAGTAAAATCATTTTTCACTTAGCCAATATACACTCTGTTCTCTCTGACACAAATCTCAGAGTTCTAACTGGTCTGGCCGCCATTCATTACTACACATCTGTCATTAAGTCCCACAGTAAACTACAGTATCCAATTGTGGATCTGGTTAGCTATGTTTTCAGTATTACAGCTATTTGGGGCAGGGCCTAATTGGCTCTAGTTTAGTACCAGTTTGTTCTGGTACTAAATGGACATAGTTTCCTTTTCCATTTAATCCAGAAAATATCTGGCCCATCTTGTCATGGTGAATTTTATAAAAAGCACCATGACAATAACTGCTCTTTATAGCATCAACATATCAGTAAAGAGAGTTTATGTCAAGTGCAAAGTTGTAACTCTAATATAAAATTTCAAAATGGGGATATAACTTGTGAGAGATTTTCTTATGTTTAAATTGCAAGTTATTTAACTACTGATTTTCAAAAATTGAAAAGTAAGTAAGTATTTCCAAATTTTATTTTCACTTACTCAAAACTATTCTCATCCAAACATTAAATAAGGAAGATAAACACGGAAGACACTGGGGTCCACAATTATAAGCACATAGCTGATTAGTACACCCCCTTTACCCTTCAACCTTCAATTTTTGTTTGTTTCTGAGGGGCTACAATACCTACTTCATTCCTTACTACATTAAGACAGACTACTGTTTTAGAGAAATATATTTATTAACTATAACTATGATTTAAAATGATGAGCATCAGTCCTAAGAGACATTGGATGAGTGAATCTGAGATACTCAAGATGAAGGTAAACCATGGAGTGGTTATAGCACTTGTGGTTTGGTCTCCTTAACTTAGTCACAATGAAAGCCATGGAAAGCATATGGAAGAGCCAGAAGGCTTGCCACATTGCAATGGGACCTCAAATGTGCTGAGCCAACACACTGTACATAAATCATCAGATGACTGTACTCCACTAGGTCAAGGTCACCTGCATGTCAAGAAGAAATAAAGGAATTTCCTGATACAGGTACAGGTTTACAGCATGTCTAAGGAAAAATATGTAAATCTTAAATAACATTACATTTGCTTTATATGTATATGCATCATCTGTAGTAGTGAGAATCCTTTTCTATCACTAAAATTCTTCATTGTGAAGCTGAGTTTTTTTTAAACTGCTTTGTTTGAGAGTTTTCTGGTATGTCTACTTCTACTATCTTCTACAGTGTTCTTTTCCCTTCCGACAATGCAAATGGAGCCTGAGCACATCAGAAACAGTGGCTTTTTAAATGCATTGGAAAATGCTAGGGAGCCATGTTGTTTCCTCTACCGGCTAAACTTTCTTAATAAATCCAACAAAAAGCTCTCAAAAGTACATCTTTATAGTAGCAAATGTCAGCGAAGACCTGTTAAATGCAGTGAACAAACTCGCCTGCTGTAGCAAGCATTCCACCTAAATTGACTAGGTGGGGTTTTTATTCATTGTTCAGTTACAGTGAACAGAATCTGTTCTCTCGTTCTTTTTCTTTGCAGGTTGACATTCCCTTTATCTAGGGGCTTATAATAAGCAAGCTATATTCAGTTTTCCAAAGGCAGACGAGCTCTTTTGGTATCCTAGAAACAAACCAAAGTATGCTTTGTGGAAAGACCTGAAGTTCAAGCCAGTGATACAAATGGTTACTAATGTGCTATCACACAAACACAAGACTGGAATTTTTAAACACAATTTGTTCTAAGGATAAGTATCAAATTATTAGTAAGGGGGTGATTAAAAGAGATAAAGAGAACTATTTATAGGCAGAGTCGGTGCCACAGAAATTAAGCAAAATTATACATTACCTTTGTAATATCAAGATCGGGATTCATATTAAAGAGTTTTCTTCCAGTTGAGACTGATACATTTCACTTAACATTACACACATTAGCTCAATCACAACAGCTCTACAAAGCACACTTCCTAGACCGTAGAGGAGGAGTACACCAGCTATCTCAGGATGAGATTTTTGTGCAAATAGCTGCAGAAATTAATCTACATCAACTTATTATATCATGGCAGCTTCATTAAATAATATGAGGTAGAAAACCAATTTCTAATTGTTCCTTTGCGTCTTCTATGTAATACTTATATATTGTAGCATGCAATAAAGTAAATTGTACTCTGGTGAGTCATATGAGTTATCTTAAGCCTGAGATCTGAAATTCCCCCCACTGAAGAAAAAAAGGGAAATATAGCCTATTATGAAACTTATAGAGAATCCAATTAGAAAGCACAATTGAAGAACATTCAAAACTCAATGAATGTCTTAGTCATTTCTTTTAAAGCATCACTCTTTATTTGGTAAGTATGAGCCACTCTAAGCATCACTACATGGAGGAAGGGCAGGCAGAACAGAGAGGGACTCACAGGCTGAATAGGAAGAACATAGTTGTCTTTCTTTCTTCCCTCTAATTTACCCTATGGCCGGCTTTCAGGTTCCGTGAAACAAGGCATTGGACTGGTGCTCTGAGGCTGTACCTCAGCCTCTCAAATGCTGGGGTTTACAGACATGTGCCACAATGCCGATTTTGTGATTGCTCTTAAATAATCTTCTAAAGTAATTTTAAATTTAGAAAAT
The DNA here is from genome assembly GCF_964271855.1 of Acomys minous. Taxonomy (NCBI): domain Eukaryota; kingdom Metazoa; phylum Chordata; class Mammalia; order Rodentia; family Muridae; genus Acomys; species Acomys minous. The sequence goes on along the minus strand of NC_140488.1, from coordinate 23,221,951 downwards.
TTCAAAAATATAAGAAAGACACTTGTTTTTTTTTTTCTTACTCAGACTTTTTTCTTTCTCATTTTTGTGAGATGCCAGGGATTTGAACATAGTAGGCAGGAACTCTACTACTGGGCTGCACAAATAACCTTAAATTTTGATTTTTAACAGTGGGGGTAATGAAATCTAAGGTCTTGTGGATGCTATGCAAGTATAATACTACTGGGTTGTATTCTCCTTACATACAGTTAATATCTTACATTACCATGATAGATGTATCAGAACCAAGAAGCTGGTATTCACATATTTTTATTGTATACACCCTAAGTTTTATTCAGATTTCATTAACTTGTTGCTTATTTCACTTGTCCAATCTAGGGTACACAGAGAAATCCTGTCTTGGAAAAGAAGAAGAAGGAGGAGGAGGAGGAAGAGGAGGAAGAGGAGGAGGAGGAGGAGGAGGAGGAGGAGGAGGAGGAGAAGAAGAAGAAGAAGAAGAAGAAGAAGAAGAAGAAGAAGAAGAAGAAGAAGAAGAAGAAGAAGAAGAAGAGCAACCAGTCTTTCAATCGAACACATGTGATTGCTTCCTTCATAGGAACAGCTCTGGACCAGCAATTAGCCCAAAGCATTGCCATTTCACAAAGCAGCTCGCACTAGGAGAATAGTCATACAGCAACCAGGATAGCATACATGTACTGGCAGATGCCACACATGCATTGGCAATTTTCAAAGACTGCCATAACTTACAAGGGATGACATCTGAGCATTTTGGAGCATAAGCTGCATCTGCTGGGCGAACATGGCTGCGGCAGTCTTCTGTTGAATCAGATTGTTTCTCCCATTAACTTCCAGCTGCGACTTTAGGTGGGGCGGAGGGTGTAGGTACTTGCAGTTCTCTCGAGTGCAGCGATCCTAATAAATAGCAAAAGTTTAGACGGTTTTTTTGTTTAATATTTCTATAATTCTGATATGGCTAAAGAAATTATAGAAAATTTCTGAACTCTTAGGAGCCAACAGTCATAAGCACTAGCCATAAAGTGAAGTCACTCATTTTCTTTTCCTAACAGCCCTGTATAATTGATAGTTTTATTACCCTCATCTCCCAGCTAAAGAAGCTAAGACTAGAGGACACAGAGGAACCTGCCCATGGGGATGGAGCCACTAAAACATGAGCTGCTATGAAAATCTAGCTGGTCTTATTCCAGAACGTTCTTAATTATTCTGTTTTACTCCACTTCGATTATGCCTCATACTGTATTTGGAACATAAAATATTAGGAAGGGTATGTCACAGAATATAAGTAGAAGTTACAAAATTAAATCAAATTATTTCAACAAGAGATGTAAAATCAATCTATTTAAGACTTGGATCTGGAGCCACATATACAAGTAATTAAGAAAATCCAGGGAGGTTATTTAACACTCACACACAAATATATAAATTCTGGACTCTACTACCCGGGACATTCTATACCCCAAAGCTTTCTTTTTCCTCAAAGCCTTATGACATGAAAAAATATCCTAGACTCCAGTGAGGTTTTGATAATCTGAGAATAAATCTGTATGCCTGGCAGTGATGATACTCTTGTGGTTCTGGCAGCAATGTCCTTAGGTCATTAGATACTAAAGTATGTCTTGGATTCTCATCATTTTTTTTATTCATAGTTTAAGCACTTTCAAGAGATGATAATATTTAATTAAATTCCATTGAACCACGCATAGTGGCTCATGTCTGAAATCCCTGTACCGTGGAGGCACTGGCAGGAGGACCGCCATGAGTTTAAGGCTAACTTAGGTTACAGAGTGGGGCCTGTTTAGAAAAAAATCAAAATCAAAACTCTACATGCCTTTGATGTCACCCAAAAGCTGACTCAGCTGTGGTAGCAAAGAGTGTCACCGGACAAGCTGTTTATGGCAATGTCTTAGTATGACCTACCACTGTATTTAACTATGACCTTTACACGAAGCAACTAATGACCATCCTGTTTGGATTACTAAATCCACCATAATCCTTTTAAGATAAGCACAACTGCAAGTAAAACCTTTTCCCGCAGATGTTGATTCTTTTCAGTGCATGAAGATATTGGAGAAGGAAGATGAAGAAGGAAAAAAAATGCAAGCTTTTTTTTAATGCAGAATGCAAGTTGCTAGGCCACCTGAATTCCCAGGAGAAAAGTGAGTTAGTTGAACAAGACTGTTCATTCAACACATCCATGCATGCTTTACATATGTGCAATACCCAGATGATAAAAATGTCCATCTATCCATAGTTCAGTAACTTTCGCTGAAGTCATTCCTACAATTACACTAAGAAACATGCTGTGTACCTTAAAATGTTTACTGAGCTACATATAATACAAACTTGAATGCATTATAATTGCTTTTTTCTTGTAAAGTCTTCAGTAATTCCAATATATATGTATATAAAATTTACTTGTATGATCAGTGCATATATTCATAAGGTAGAGTATAACCTACAACATAGCACGAAAAATTGAAAGTACACTTATTGTTTTCTACCATTTGCCCTTTTGTTTCTTCCACTGGCAAAGTTATTTTTAAACTAAAATAATTTATAAAATCTAATGATAGCCTCACTTCAAATATATATTTAAACTTTGTTCTTAAACCAGGCATGGTGGTGCACATCTGTAATCCCAGTACTTGGAGAGGCAGAGACAGATGGATCTCAGTGAGTTCGAGGCCAGCCTGGTCTATAAAGGAAGTTCAGGACAGCCAGGGCTACACAGAGAAACCCTGTCTTGGAGGAAAAAGCGAAAAAGCTTTGTTATTAAATTCTGGATAAAGAATAAATTGTACATAAGACTTAGAAATGTTATTAAGCTGATTCTCCTGAATTCACACAAACAGCTTAGGAAAATCTATACAATTTCAACACATATAAGGACTGTAAGAAAATTTCACCCATACTAAAATCACATCTCAGGGGTCTTTTTCCTCAAACCCCTAAAAATAATTTTAGATCTACTGTATCTCCCTTAAAGGCTAAGACATTCAGGAGGATTACCCTCTGGCAACATAACTAAGGTTATTTGACTCAAAATTCCAGTCTAGAAGCATCTGGTGACTTCCACCACAGCATGGCAGTTTCTGCGTCTACTTCGACTCTTTCCATACCCCCAAAGCACACATTTCCCAAGGCTTGAGCCTAAACCCTGCTCTCTTCTCTCATCTCATTTGCCCGGAGAAGTGGAATTTTCCAAAGTTGCAGGCAACCCTGTAATTGTCCAAATCTTAAATCTCGATCAATCTCTGACCTCTCTTCTAGATTGCAGTCCTTTTCAGCAGCAGCTGCAGCTGCATTTGGGGCTCTTCCCTCTAACCAGGTGGAAATACCTTTCTCCTGACTCTTGCCTATCTTCCATCTTGCTGCAGACTCACATTCGGGGACATTGCATCAAGCCCTATGATTTGGGGCAGTTACAAAGCAGCAGTGAGGAAAAGAAACCAGGCAGCTGCTGAGAAGGACTGCCTTGGGTTGCAAAGGCTAGATAGCTGAAGTCAGTTAGTATTACAGAGCTATGGAATACAGTCTGTAGCGCCTCTGCAAAAGAGAAAAACATATTAATACATCTTTTATACATTTTTTATATTCAAAACAGAGTGTCTTTTAAGGGGAAAGAAAAGAGACTGATTGGGATTTTAGCAATTGCTAAGAATTATAGTACTTTAACAACATTTACATTACTTATAAAATACAAAAATCTACATTTTTATAAAACAACAGATGAGGAGACCATGTAATTTAATATTTACGTTATCTTTGGAATACACTGGTACAAAGGAAAACCAACACTCTCATGTATTTTTTTAAAAAATTCACATCAGAACTCAGGGTAATGTATTTGCATGTAGAACATTTGGTAGTAATAAACTTCTAGATAAGATTCGTTCTTCAAGAAACCCAAATTTAGTTACAGGCGTGAATATTTTAATTGGCATGATAGGGGATATAAATTTGGTAACTCCTGTTTTCTTTCTTAATGGTAAAATGACTTGAATATATATGGATATATATATATCCAAAATATATATGGCTAGATTAGGATATGGAGGGGAGGGGACTGCCCCAAAGACTGATGCTGTCCTTTAGGGGAAAAAATCGCTACAGATTAGAAAGGTTCCCATGTGTGTGCCTGGACCCACTACCCAGTCTGAGTGGGCCACAAGACACCCTTTACCAACCTTTGAGCAGCCCCTCATTTTCCACAGCTAAGTCTATGGTGTCACAAGGCCTGTATATTCTTATCCAGATGGAGAGCGTCAGAGTTGCCATGCATTAGGTAAGTATTAGACCTGGTCCTGAAGGACTTGGTAAATGTTAGGAGCCAACGTCTTTTGGCTTAAGAGACTTTATCTTAAAAACAGCAGCTGAGGCTTGCCAACATGTAAATAAATGTCCCTCAGCCCTTAGCCATTCACAGACTTTTATAAATAAGGGGATTAGAAAGCAAGCTCATTTATGCTTGCCTCAACTTCCCTCTTTCCTACTTTTCTTTGGCCTTAAAAACATGTCATTATCACCTGGCCGTCATTATATCATTAAGTTAAACAACTAGCACAATGATTCTAGAAGGAAAGTAGTTCTCTGCTGAAATGAATGCTCCCACACTGATGAATCCTCCAACTCCCTTTCCCCCTCTTCTGTGACGGAAAATGTAACCAAAAAGCAGCAGGGCGAGGGAACGGCTGATGACATCTGTGAACCACATCTGCATCAAAAAGTTGATAACAGGCAAAGGAGAAACTTGAAGAGCATTTATAAAACCTCCAAAACTCAATCTATTGCCTTTCCTGTACCTTTAGGCTTTTCAAGAGTGAATAGAAAGCCTTTAACCGAGAAAGAAAAGCAGCATTGTAATGATTCAAATCCTACCGAAGTCTTGGGAGTTATGAGAAAGTCTGTCAACTAACAGAATACTATGCACTTGGTAGAAAAAAACCTCTGCGAAGTACTTTTTATGTTCATGAGAAAGCCCTGCCATCTATCAAAATATGAAAAGGACCCTAGGAAGCTAAAACCTACCTTCTGTCAGTCACTGTATCTTTAACAAAAACAGCTGTTTCCAGAATAATTTGCTTCTTCATATACTTGGAGTTTTGGGGTGTGGCAGATAAAAATAGCCTTTCTTAAATAAAATTATACCTAAATTAACCTTTCAAAGATATACTCTTATTGACTATCAGCAACCAAAAATTAAATGTTAAACACACCACATAGATGATTTGTTCAAGAAAAAAAAAACAGTTATTCTGTTTTAGTGATCATGTGGTAAGTGAAGGAAAAGATCCTGATCTGTGATGTCCCACTACAACATCTGTGGTCTCCTAGACCCGGCTTCTCAGAGGATGCAGAGGTGAATAGAGAATTTACATTTCACAGGCACTAGGATGTCTGGTTCCTGCAACCATCACGGACCTATTGATATGTAGGAAATATTTCAAAGGGCAAAAGGTGAGTCAGTATCAACCCAAAGTGAGTTTTTGCCAGCTATCAGCAATTACAAATAAATCTCTGCTTTCTTTCTCTTGGAGTTTTGTCTTTCTGCTAATAGGGATAATTTGCATAATTTTCTCTTCCAAATAGTTTATCATCATCCAGTATTAATGTGTCAGACCAAGAGTATCCTTAACACACTATATACCATCTTTTTTATAAATTTGAGATGCTGGTAAGAAATCTGGAAAAGAAAATTTTAACAAACTCTAGCCAAAAAAATATGTTGAAGGCAAAATTAATGGGGGCTAAACACAAACAACCAAGGAACGGGCCAGCTAAGTGCTCCTCAGAATTACAATCAACATCCCTTTCTTCATACTATTAGAATGCTTTTTTTTTTTTTTGAGGCACATTTCTTAGGGCAACCATGGCCTCCTTGCAAACAGCTATCATGTCTGAATTAGGGTAAGACTCTAGGAAGAGAGTAAAATTTTCTTGTCTATATTCTTCAAGAGAGGTTTGTAGCCGTGACCTCCAAAGCACAAAGGGAGGATTAGGCTCAATAATTGTCTGTTGTTCTAGGAGAGTCCACTAAGATAATTTGATTCTGAGAACTGAAACATTTTAGGGCTGAGCCAGATTTGAAGAAACATCTTGGGCACCCCTATCTGACAGAGAATGAAAGCAAAGGTCAAACGGGTGAAAAGATTTGTCCTAATTCATAAGCAGCTTAGTAAGCACAAAAGCTAAATTTCCACATTCTCACTGGCCAATATGGAGTCTGTTCAAATGACTACGTGTGGGCAAATACTGTTCCTAAAGTCTTCTCCCCACTCCTAGAACCCTTTATTTCTCCTACCTTTGTGCCTCCATCTGTATACTCAGCACCACCCTAGCACTTATGCTAAATACATCAATACATTGTCCACATGCCTCTCTCTCCTACCAGACTTCGAGTTTATCTCAGGGAAGAACTCTATCATTCTCGTCTTTGAATCCCCAGGTTTGTGTGGCCTGGTGAACAGTGGCCACACAGGTTTGCTAAGCTTTGGGAGGCTAATTTTGTATAGCGCCACACTTAAAACTCCTCCCTGCTCCTCTTTTCTTCCGTTTCATGAGATCCTTCTTTCTCCAAGAAATAATAGTCAACACATAACTGAGACAACTCCTAATTGAATTTTCTAAACACTCTATTAATCCACTTAGGTCTTTAAAAAAAAATAGTCTTTAAGTTCTCTGCTGTGATTGTGAACCCTGAGGAATATATGACCATCATGGCTGAAACATTCTGGTAATCTACGACGAGGAAACTAGAAGTCACATGAATCCATTACGCACACAGGCAGGACCCCTAGTTCTAATCCCAGGGTCTCAAGATCCCCCAGAATATACGCCTGCACTGTATGAACCACCACAGCAAAATCCAGGCACTGATCCGTATCTAATCAGCGCCTGGGCCCGCCCAACAGGAGCTCTGGATCCCTAGGGTCAGTTTACAGGGAAGAGCTTCTCTACCTGCCCCACCCCTACCCAGAATTTCTCAGAGTGTGCTGTAGGTCAAATTCCCCTAAGCTATGTAGACAAAGGTGGACTACGTGGCGTTAGGAAAATCACAGCATGCGGACCTTCTTGTGGCTCTCTACTGTAGATAACAACTTTAAAAAAGTATATTCTGCCAAAGTTTTACTTAGTCTACACTAAAGCTTTTACTTTTGAATAATTATTGGCTTGACTTTTTTCACTAAGTTTGAAATAGTAACTACAGTAAAAAACAAAACAAAAAAAAAAACCCAAAACCCCACCTACTTGTTGTCCACAGGCAAGCAAGCTGACCTCACCAATTGCCAGAATCTGCTTCTGCTGCCCCTCCCTTCAAGTAAACGTACAGTTTTTTTTTAACCCCTGCTCTAATCAAATACCTTCAATCCTAGTAGATAAACTACTAACTGGATACTTAGTCAATAACAAACTCTTTGCGAATGAATCATCTCTATTTTAAAAATAGCCAGAATCTAACTAAACTACCAAGATAAAGAAACACATTGGTGCCACACTATCCTCAAATTCAGAAGCACTTCTGATGGTAAGTATTCACAGAAGCTGGCTTTCAGCATCTGGTGGCAGCGAACATAAAATGCCATTAAATACGGAAAACTTAGTGTATTGCCCGCAAGGAACAAAATACACTTCAAGCCATGCAATCTAACTGCTACTTACTTCATAGACTTTGTCATGAAACAATATAAACGGCTCCGTGTCTCTTTCCAGTTCCTTTACTTTCTTTGTCCTGACACCCCCTTCAGCATCTACCACAGCAATTAGGAAGCCAGGACAAAAAGAACATCGGCTGCTTGTATCCTTTCCTCTCCGCTAAGGCTTACGCTTTGAAGCCTACCTAGGGCTGTTAAATTTATCAAATAAAAATACAATACTCCTAATTTAGTTTGAATTTTAGATAAACAATCGGAGTATACGTATGCTCCGTTCAATATTTTATCTGGTAACTTGCTCCGCATTGTTCTATGCTGCGAACTGAGCTAAATAAAGTCAAACCCACTTAAACCCATTTTACTCCCTTTCCCAAAAGGGAGAAGCTCCGTCTTATGGGACCCACCAGGCCAGTATCAGTATACCAGTCACCCAGAAGGAATGCTAGGCTCCAGCTTACCTGACCAGCTGCGGGAACTGAAGGAAGTTGACTGCTGGAGAAGGCAATTTGTTCACTCCATAGCTCCTCCCACCAGAAGCTTCACACCAATCACTTACTCTGTCAGTCACTCCACCTTCCCAGCCACAGAGGCAAACTGTGCACTTACTTAATTGTATATTGAAGTGACCACAATGCCTGTTGGAGCTCCCTCTTTAGTTTAAGATGGGAAGGAGCATGGTAAGCGACAGGCTATTTGTGGAGCTGGGGGTGGGGGGGTGGAATCTGGGCTTCCTGCAGAGCGCTCTACCTTTGAGCTATACTCCTTAGCAGTCTCAAAAGTTATTCAACAGATTTTTTGAGCATACAAAATGAGCTAGGGAGAAGTTAAACTTTTTCTTTCTAAATCCTGTCTGCGGAACACTCAAATTCAAGCAGAAGCCATCCATTAACGTCCAGGGAAATGAGCGATTTGTGTCGTGTAACTACATATACTCACATAAAATGTATGCATGTGCATACTCGAAACGCAAATCAATGCTTGATTGCTCTTATTAAAGCAAAGGAAAGGCCTGGAGAGATGGTTCAGAGGTTAAGAGCACTGACTGCTCTGTCAGAAAACTAAGGTTCAATTCCCAGCACCCACATGGCAGCTCACAACTGTCTGTAACTCCAGTTTCGGGGCATCTGATGCCCTCACACAAACATACACCCAAGCAGGACACTAATAAACATATAAAAATAAGAAGGATTCGTTAAAAATAATAGGGCTAATGAGATGGCTTCCTGGTTAAGAGCCCTGGCGCTTTTCTAGCGCGCCAGGCTTCACTTCCTGCATCCCTTCCACATGGTGACTCACAGCTATCTGGGAGTCACAGCTATCCTGGGGATCTGACGCCCTCTTCTGGCCTCCGCAGACATTGCATGTATTTAGTGCACAAACAAATATAACCAACAGAACAAAAAACCAAACCAAATCAAAACAAAAAACCTCATACACATAAAATAAAAATACAATGAAAACAAGGAAAATCAAGGCCATGACTAATTCTAATGAAAAAATGATATATTCCATAAAACAATAGGCTCATATTATTGAATATAAATATATACCACAGAAGTAACTATTTAAGAATCAATTTGTAGTCACAGAATTTATTTTTATTCTTTAGTAATGTAGACTTCTTGAGTGGAATTATCAAAGATTCAGAATTAGTACATCCTAAACGAATGAAATTATACTATGTTGGAGAACGTTATATATAGATGGACATACAACAGAGGCATTAATTGACAAAACTGGAAAGACCCTTGAAAATCAGTCTCTCATTTGCCAGGATGTGTACTACAGACCACTAGTTCCATAACAGGATTATCAAAAACAAGGTGTCTTAATCAAATAGGTGAAAGAAATGGAATAAAAAATATGCTTTTCTTGGGAAATGAAAATATACAAGAGTCCCATTTGGCCTACAGTAAAGATATCTGTTCACTCTTGCTCACTCAGCACTTTACACCATTGTTTAATTAGTAAAAACTGCCACCTTACATCAACTGGCCGCTGTCCTCCCTCTTTCAGTGTGCCTCATGAAAACATCAATCAAACTCATCTTCCTAAAGACACAGATAAACAACCTGAGGATCTAACTAGAATCCAAGACACCGTGTGGACCAAGGCTGCTTTGTTCTTCTTTTGTTTTGTTTTAGTTTTCATTTTTATTTCTGTCCTAAATTGAAAACGTAATTTTCCATTGCAGTGGTCCTTTGCTTGCTTGTTTGTTTGTTTGTTTGGTTTTTATTTTTTATGTTTTATTTGTGTGTGTGTGTGTGTGTGTGTGTGTGTGTGTGTGTGTGTGTGTGTGATTTGGTTTGGTTTGGTGTTTTGCCTAGACTAAGTCTCCTCAAAGCTAACAAGATGTAATTTTTTTCCCCTATGATTCTACAAAACATCATCCCACTATCATCTTCTCAAGCCTCCCAGAGCCTTATCAGGAATTCTGCCATGCCTGCTGTGCTTTCTTTTGTGTGAAGGCTTCCTCAGGCAACTTTTCAAATCAGAATTGTAAGTCACTTCTGTCAAACAGGCTTTCCTACACTGTGACTTCTTTCCCCTGGAACCAAGCCAGTTACTCCAGGTTTTCCATGACTTAAAGGTCTCAAGTGAGTTTTAACTGTACTAAAACTCAGGAAGTAGGAAGGTATTTGGCAATTCTCTCGATTCCTATGAGGTTTAGTTATATGCTATGCTTAAACTTTAGGGTTTCCATTTAGCAAAATTAAATTTCCTGTCTCTATGTGAAATGCACGTTTCAAACAAGGATTTAATTTAGATCAATATCTTGCAAACATGTAAGAAGAACATAAGATGAGAAAATGCTAATTATTGTTCAGATTTAAACAAGTTACCTTTGGAAGACTCAATGTGATGCTAATAAGTTTGATAATTATGCCTCAAAATCCAGCCAACAAAAGGTGTATAATGGGCACATACAATTACAGGCTTGCTACTGTATTTTAAAATTAAGGACATAAAGACAAAAATCAGCTGCTCTTATGCTAAAGGTAAGCATTCCTTCACGTAAGGAATTTTAAGAGCATGGTGTCAAAGTTTTTACAGGTTGTTGTTTTTTAAATATATTTTATTAATTTATTCATATTACATCTAAATTGTTATCCCATCCCTTCTATCCTCTCATTCCTCCCTCCCTCCCATTTTCCTCTTACTCTCCTTCCCTATGACTGTGACTGAGGGGGACCTCCTCCCCCTGTATATGCTCATAGGGTATCAAGTCTCTTCTTGGTAGCCTGCTATCCTTCCTCTGAGTGCCACCAGGCCTCCCCATCCAGGGGACGTGGTCAAATATGGGGCACCAGAGTTTGTGTGAATGTCAGTCCCCGCTCTCCACTCAGCGGTGGAGAATGTCCTGTCCCTTGGCTAGATCTGGGTAGGGGTTCGTAGTTTACTGCACGTATTGTCCTTGGCTGGTGCCATAGTTTGTGCAGGATCCCTGGGCCCAGATCTACCCGTCATAATGTTCTTCTTGTAGGGTTCTAGGGCCCTCTGGATCCTTCTATTTCCCCATTCTCCCATGCTTCTTTCACCTAGAGTCCCAATAGGATATCCTCTCCTCTGTCCCACTTTCCTGGTAAGTGAAGACTGTTAAGTTTTTAAGTGTGAGATCATGTTGCAAGCTTCGAAAAGAGACAAATAATATTCACACTAAAAGGAGCATTTTGCTTGTCCTCCTATCATTTATCCAACTAATAACAAAATGTAATTTTCAAGCAGGAAGCTTTACTTGGTGACATCGACCACCTCTAAAATACTTGGCAGCATGCACTGTGGCACATTTTGATAGTAATTTCATATATATCTATATCTATAACAGTCTAAGTGCATTATTTAAGATTTATTTAAAACGGTAAGATCTAACACCAAGGCAGTTTAGAGTACCATACAAATTCCAAAATAAAACTCCACTTTCCACGTGTATAATATTTAAATTATGTGGTATTTTCAGCAAATATGTATCTGAAACTCATCTAAAATTTAGGTCAGTTACCTACTATGTTCTGTAGACATGAAAACAACTGATTGTGCCTTGAGTTAGCATCCACTAACTCTCCTCCATTTCATCCAAATCCAGAGATACATGTCTCAGAGATATAAACTGAATCAACAAAAAGTCCAAAATGAAACCAACCACTGCCATAATTTTAAAAAATGTGTTTTCAAATGATCCTCAAGTCTAGCTCTGAAAGTGCAGCAATCTCATTCAAGTCACCTTCTGCTTTTGGTAAGCTGTTAATATCTGACAATGATAAGTCTGTTTCTACTAGTCAAATACCTAAACAATGTAACCAGACCATGGATTAGTTTAAGTAAGATAAAGACATTAAGGAAGGTTTTATGCTTTAAAATAAATCAATCCTTGGCTGAGAGATGACTCAGAGGATAAGAGCACTGACTGCTCTTCCAGAGGTCCTGAATTCAAGTCCCAGCAACCATATATTGGCTCATACCATCTATAATGTGATCTGATGCCCTCTTCTGGCCTGCAGGGATATATGCAGGCAGATCATTGCATATATAATAATCAATCAATCAATAAATCCTTCAACCATAAATGTCTCATGCCCTTACTGAGAAGATGTTGAAATGTGATCATTTCAAAAAGATTCTGATCTCCAAATCCAAAACAGGAAAAAAAAGGGGGTGGGCAAAGAACAGAGAGAATTAATTAGCGTGTCTAAAAACTATCAGTTTTATTCCCTGAGTCAACTTGAAGAGCTGGAAAAAAAACTTACAGGGAGACTGGCATACTTGGAAGTAGGCAGTGCTTTTCACAACGTGAAAACTTTATATTCTGCACGGAAAGGTGTCACCATGCAACAGTGCACTCTAATCTGTGCTTTACTGAGTGGAGTCCTCTAATTGGTAAGTAACAATAAAACAAAACCTATCTACCCTAGCTATACTGTGCTCTCCTTGTCCATCACGATAAAATTGAAAAAAAAATGTGTCTTTGAAAAAAATTAAATGAGCTTGCTTGTGCATGCTATATAAGGCACATCAAATTACATTCTAGAAAATATTATATAAATCCAATAAAGTAAAATAAGCTAGGTAGTGTAAAAATGTCAGTATGCTGGTCTCTCACATGGGTATTTCTCCTAAAGGTAATAGGAGCATGATTTTTTTGGTCTTATATCATTTCATGTTTTTGCAGTGAGCTTATTACACACTAGCTTCTATAAGGACATATACAAATGAGTGCTGAAGTATTAAGTAATTCATATTATTTATAAGTAGGCTGGAGGAAAGCTATACATACCTTTTAGCTTAGATTATTTGCCATGCATTATGGTTAACACACATTTAGGTTTTCCACTAATCCCATCACAACAAAAAGTCATTTGAAGGACTCATAAGATGATGTGAACTAGTTTAATTTTGGGGAGTTGAATCAGTGTCTTACCATGTAGCCCAGTCTGGCTTAAGAATATATATATATATATATATATATATATATATATATATATATATATATATATATATATGCTTCAAACTCAACTTTCCTGCTTTAGGTTAGGAATATTGAGGTTACAAATGTGTGTGCCCTACCTAGTTGGCTTGCATTTTTCACAGTGTGTCCATTTTAATATAGGTGGCTGCCTTGATTGGGTACTTACCAGGCACTGGTAAAAGTGTTATAAATGCATTACTTCGTTGACTCTTCCTAACAGAGAGAACTATAAAAGGAAGAAAGTGCCCAGGCTGACAGAGATTTTTTAAAAAAGGAATACAGTGTGGACTTTTACTTAGGTAATTTATCCTAGTCGCAGGTCACATTCTGAAGAACAAGACACCTTCTTGCCTTGTAATACTTTGGTAGAGCTAAACTGAGCATAATGTAATAGATACTTTCCAATAGTTTTACTGAATCTCAACACTCCCTCTAGCAAGGACTGAACATTAATTGGTATTAGGAATAGCCAGAAACTATTTAATATGCAAATAGATGTAGAGTAAGATGCTTTAGTAAGTACATAGGTATCTGGGGATAATTAGAAAATAGACAAAGCAATCTGCACATTTTGGAAGCTGCTACCCCGAACTGCTGGTTCACTCAGGAATTTAAGTTTTATTCCTTCTCAAGTCTCTGAGGGGCATTGAAGGCCAGATAGTTTAGTTTTACAATCAAGTTTAGTTGGTTAGGGGATAAGATTTTTTAGGTCAAGATAAAGAAGTTAAGTTATTAGAGTTGAGATAGGATAGATATTGAATGCTATTCAGAAATTTAGACCCAACAAGACAGGAAAAACATTTACTTCAAGCTGGACAAATACAAATAGCCAAACCACTATGAATGTAACATTTATAGAACTCATGATTGTCACATGGTTCTCCCCGCTGTATGTAGTGGATGGATAAGGAGGGTCTCCAGAGATCCTGTCAGAAAATTAAGGTGGAAAATGGTACAGAAAGACACTGGGCATCAACTTCTGGCCTCCACATGCACATGAATCTATCTATGTCTGTCTGTCTGTCTGTCTGTCTGTCTGTCTGTCTGTCTGTCTGTCTGTCTCTCTCTCTCTCTCTCTCTCTCTCTCTCTCTCTCTCTCTCTCTCTCTGTGTGTGTGTGTGTGTGTGTGTGTGTCTTACACACACACACACACACACACACGCGCGCGCGCGTTTAAAATGGAGGGGGACACAAAAACATGCAGCAACCAGTCAGTCACTGAAACAAAAAATAAAGTCTTCATCTGTTCACAAGTGGAATGACAGCTGTGTTTCAACAAAAGTTTCAGGCCTTTGCAAATTTATTTGGTAGAAACAATGTTACATTTTCAAGAGCTAGGTCAAGGGAGCTGACTAACAAGCCACTATGACCCAACAAAAAGAACAGTCCAGCAAAACCCTACTGAGAGACAGAACCAATGGAGAAAGTCTAGCACTCTGTGACCCTTATAACCACCCTAAGAAAGAACTTTAAAAATGCAGTATTTTCATTCTGGAGCCGACTTTCTGATCACAGGTATTTGAGTGCTGTATGTGCAACATTATCCCCAAGTGGAGAAAAACTCCAAAGAGTACAAAAAGTCAACCTTGTTTTGAAAAGAACAGTACAGATTGTTCTTCTGAAGTATTCCATTCCTGTAAGAACAGGACAATTCAAATAAAGTACACTCACACCATCTCCACCTTCCCCCACCAAAGATTTCCCTACCAAAAGCTCACTTCTGTGAACTTTGTGATTTTCAGATATAAATAGTAGGTGTCTACGTCATTGTAAATACATCAGGAATGTATAAGCATCAACTCTTCAATTTCTCATTTGGTTCTTTTCCACAACTTTTAAGACATAAAGTGCTATATACATTTGCTGATGACAAGAATCTGGCTCATGTGATAAATGGCGAACAACTGAACACACAGAATGAAAAACATACTTTTAAAGAATATTACTGAAAAAAATAACAATCATACATCCATTGTTATGAGAATCAGCCATCTAGAAGTAATTATTTTGGCTTAAATCTGCAATATTAATGAAAGGGTCATGTGTGAAATCTCACTACCCAGATGGTAACTCTACCGGGAGTTGACATAACTTTGGGATGTTAGGTCCAACTCTGATCATTTGGACTGTTTACTAGACATCAATTTTGAGACCTCAGCCAATCATCAATCAATCAATCTCCTTTTTCTCTTTCTAGCTTTCTATCTCTCTCCCCATACCTATCTATTTCTATTTTCTTCTTGGCTGCCATGAGATGGGCAGCTTCCCTTTGCCACAAGCTTTTCCATCATAGGACTTACCAGATCCAAGGACAGACCTGAGACAAAAACCTCTGAAACTGTAAGACAACATCCATGTTTTCTTCTTTTAAGGTATCTTGTATTTTTGCATAGCAACAGAAGACTAACACAGACTACTCATACTCCAAACATATTTTTCCTAAATTAAGAAGGAATGCATTTTAATATGAATGCACTTTCTATTTTAAAGGACACTAAAGTGGAATCCAAGTGCACTAGATTGTATTTCAAATTCCGTTAATTAAACATTTTCACAAATAATTCCTAACCCCATATACTTTATAGGTTCATTGAATGACTATAGGAACTGGGTAAAATTTAGTATATTTTGGAAATAAAATAATATCATATGCAAAAATGTATTTTATTATTACTTTTCAATAAAACTGACACACTTACAATTAACTCAGTCTAACAAATGCAGAGATTTCTATCATTTTAGCTCTCCACTGGAAGGAATGCATTATACTCTATATAATTCTTGATTATATAATATAAATTATAGTCCTAGACAAAGAATTTAACATGTTAAAAATGAGATCTCTCTTATGAGAACTGGATAGCACAATTAAGCAATTGCTGCTACCACATCTTAGCATTTTCATAGGTAGAGGAGCAGAAAATAAAGATGCAGAGCTATAGATGACTCTCATGCTCCTAAATCACTTCAAATAATCTCTTCAACTGTCAAAAAATTAGCACTTAAGAGAGTAATAAATCTCTTAGTATTACAAGCAGCCTACAATATGATTTGTAAGTAACAAAGGCCAGAATGCATTTCAGTGGTATAGCACTTGCCAGCATGCCAAAAGGCTCCAGGTTCTAGAGCCAACACTCGGCAAATAAAATAAAATTTCTGAAAATTGCCACGACAGAAATTCATATTAGAATCCTAATGAGTATGCAAGAATTAGGGGATGGAAGGAGGGGGTGGTGGTGCCCGACGCTCCACAGAGAGACCGTCAAGGCCGGTGGATCTGGACACAGAGTGGCCTTCACAAACTGATGCACCAGTCAAGGACAATGCATGTAGAGAACCTAGACATTGGTTCAAATGTAGCCAATAGAGAGCTCATTCTCCATGTGTGTGTGTGTGTGTGTGTGTGTGTGTGTGTGTGTGTGTGTGTGCGCGCGCGTTCGTGCATGCGTGTGTGTGTGTGTGCATGTGCGTGTGCATGTGTGTGTGTTGGCTGCCTCTGACATGAACTCATGATTTGATTATTTCTCCTTGGCAGGGTGACCTTGTGGGTACATAGGGGAAGGGGATGCAGGCTATCTAGATGAGACCTGATAGGCTGTGGTCAGACAGTGGGGGAGGAGGTCCCCCCAGCAGTCAAGGGGAGGGGAATAGGGCTGAAGAGGGAGGGAGGGTGCGAACGGGAAGATAAGAATGAGTGGATAACAATCGGGATGCAATGTGAATAATTTAAAATAAATAAAACGTTAAAAAAAGAATCCTAATAAAATATTTCAGAAATCATCTTCACTATAAACAAAACCATAGGACATCACAGTTCCTGTTTTTCTAACATTACTGTGATCAGTATTATATTTTATGTATCACATTTTTTACAAAAGATACCAAAATCAGGCAGGTCATAGTGTTTTCTGGTTACTGAAAAGGGTAAAGCAGCGAACAGATTGTATGACAACAGTTAAGTAAAAAGAACAAATGAAATTGGGAGGGAATCGTGGTGGAGGCATAGAGAAGGGACCGGAGCGGAGGGCATGGGGGTAGATTGATCGAGATATGTTAGATAACGTGTGAAATTCTCAATTAAAAACCTTTGAGTCCTCCAAATAGATTGTAAAAGAAGATGTGAATTGTTAAAATAGCAATGATTATGTACAAAAAAGAGATTTTAAATAGTATAAAAAGAGGTTAAATAATAAAAAATTGAACTTCATTTAAATCTGACTATAAAAGAGGCAGTTCATTTTCCATTTTTCCTAACGAGCCAACCATTAAGATGCTAAGATTGACTCATATAAATGTAAAAATGCAAAAAAATACTTAAATACATGTAAGTGATATTTTCATACATGTGTATGTTTCATAAGCAAACACACACAAATATACACACCAATTTTGTCCTGACATTTGCTGCTTATAAAATTTTATAGTTTCGCAATGGAGCTTTGGAGGTATAGAAACTCACTAACCTTTCTAAAAGGTTATAAACCCCTCTAAAACATTATAACAGATACATGGTTACAGTAATTTCATTTCATTTCAGTTTCACACATTTATCCAACAATATGCCTCTTGGATAATCACCTACACAGTATTCCATGAGAAGATTCTATAGGATCCACAACAGTAAAGTTCTATGGTGAAAGGATTTTAAGAAATGCCAGGCTATGAGGCAGTAAACTACTGTCTTAGATGAAGAACTCTCAGAGCCTTCCCACACACAATAAGCATTGTGATGCTTTTGTCAGGAGAAATATAACAGGCTTTCAAGGGTATATGAATCCTGTGAACCAGCCACCACTTTCTCCCACGTTTGAACAAGCAGGGAGGAACAAAAGCACTGGGGAGAACAACACACAGTTGTAAAGATTCTGCAGCATTGAAACATCCTCTTCAATTGGTACGTTTTCTCTAAGATAAAGCCTTTCAAATATTGGAGTTCATCAGAACCACTAGGAGGGTTTCTTGAAAGCAGCAGGCCAAGCCTAGCCCTTGTTGTCTTCTTCAGCAGGTGTGGGGTAAGGCAAGAGAACAGACATGACCAGCAAGTGGCCACATCAAGGCTGTCTGCCACCATACTTCCCTGAACCTTTGCTCTCAGGGGATACTGTTCTATTTATCACACAATAGATTTAGCTCTTTCTCAAGCACTTTCCTGTTACGGATAATTCTACTTCTAAAAGGCCACAGTGAAGAGCTGCACATTTTTACTCCATGACTCTGACATTGGTAACGGTGCTACCCGTGATGTACAAGGAAGCCGACGTAGATCACTAAATGAAAGATTGGGCTCCTCAGAGTTACTAGGAAATAAATTCATTTTCTGCTTACAAAAATAGGGCTATTAGTTATAATGGCAAGTAAGTACGTGAGAGCTCTGGTTCCATGGTGAGTATATTTGTTCTACAAGCACTGGCAGAGTGTTTTTCTGAATGTTTGCTAAGGACCCAAATGGAAGTGAAAAAACTCCCCCAGTTCTCCTTAAATTCATACCTTCACTGACTGCAGAAGCCCTAGTCATTTGTAAACATTAATCCTTTTTTTTTAACCCCCCAGAGACATATATCTGGAAAATATGAGGTAAAAGCAAAACTATGCTTTTACCTCAAGACAAACAGCCCAATGCTGACTACAGTGTCTCAATATGGATAATCAAAAGCTGAGGATCAGCACATTCCTAACCCTCAAAGCAAGCACTAGATACAAAATTCGTCTGTAACCTTGGCGACACAAGGATCCTGAGGGCTCCCTGGCTGGCCAGCCTAGCTGAAACCATCAGCTTCTGGTTCAAGAAGAGGCCCTGTCTCCAGGCAATAAGGCAAAGAGAACCAGAGGAAGGCATCCAAAGTCCTGCTCTGCGTGTGCATATATGGACATATTTAGATGCATGCTCTACACACACGTAACACACACACACACAGAGACACACACGCACGCACATGCAACGTCCTCTCCCCGCACAGTGCTGGGTAAAGAACAAAGAGCCTTAAACACACTACCCCTGAGCCACACTCTCAGTCACTCTCTTGCACAAAATGAAGAAAATATCCACGCCCCTTTTGTCAAGTTCCATGTAGTTTTTTATTTCTTTTTCCATTTTATACTAAAATTCATTGCAGCTGCACTTAGCTCATTTCTTCTTTACTTTTACTTTAGACTGAAAAATAACTGTGCCGAAGGTATGGGATACAATATGACGTGCTTTGTGTATAAATGACAATTGTGAGGATCGGTGGAATCTGATTTTAAACTGAGAACTCCGGTTCTCAGTACTGGAATGCTCACAATACAATAACGTCTAAATGAAAACCATTTAGGAGCTTAACAAACCGAAGGAAAAAAGACAGAAAAAAAGAAAAGCAACTGAGACAGAATGAGATTCTTCCCATGCTGATCTGCTCTATTTCTATTTATTCAGTTACATTCCTTGAAAAAATTTTGGAAATGACTTACACGAAAGATATTTTTCCAATAAGATCATTCCATTAGGCCGGAAGAGCAAGTCTGACATAGTCACGATGACAAGATGATCTTTTAAAATTTGATAACTATATCAAAGTATTCCAAATCTAAAATGAAGCTCATCACTGGGCCCCAAAAGTAATACAGAGCTTTCAGGCAACCGTGAGCAAATAAGAAAATGTATTGAATTACATTGCTTTCTCCCTGATCAAAGAAATAATTCAACACTTAATCCCCTGTCCTGTGAAAAGGTCTGGGCCAAGATACTGAAGAAGAAACGAAGCGGACCTAGCTTAGCTCCAAAGGCCTCATGCAGCTCACCCATGAAGGTCAGCCTCCCCTCTCCTGAAGTTGCAGAGCCCAAGGAAAGGCTTCAGGCTTTCTGTTCTAGGATTTTAAACTCATTGAGCAGCTGGGAAAAGAAGAGAGGAAGATAAGGTAACCAGGATGTTGATGGGTAGCTGAGAAGGAGGAAGAGCAAGTTTGCTGGGAGACCTGGGATTTCCCTGAGGAATTACTCAGAGCAGTTGAAAATGAAAAGGATGAAAAAAATGGCATAAGAAATTCTCTTTAGGCACAAGGGCCTTCTTTTATTGCCCTCCCCCTACACAATGTAGTAGTGACTTATTCACTACCTTTTCATTATAGTTTGGTTTCAAACACAATAATATTAGAGTCAAATTATTTAAAAATGAAAGTCTGACTTAAAGGAAGATCGTTTGCTCCTTACCTGTTTCTCTTGTGGGAAAATAGGAAATTGGGGGAGAAATAAGGAAAGTGTGTTTTGTTATTTCCAACACTGAATAGATGTCACGTGCCATCAAAGCAAGGCGTCAAAATTTTGAAGAAAAGAGCCTTGATTCTCTTGACAGGTCAGTTGTCCATTAACACATTCAAATCGCAGTTATGGAAGTCATTGTCAAAGCTGACTTCAGCTGAAGGTTACTAGGTACTTAAAACACAGCACTCATTTTCTTCTTTGTTGAAAAACTTTAAAAAAGATTCCAGGAACTTGCCTCTGTCTGTCTCTCTGGTTGTTGTTATTTGTATGTTTCATGACAGGGTCTCATGTAGCCCAGGCTGGGCAGGAACTCATTATATAGCCAAAGATGATCCTGAGCTTCATTTACTCTTTTTAATGCATCTGCCTCTAACTCCCAAGTTCAAGAATTACAGGAACCTGCCACCATGCCCAGCTTATCTTTCTTGTTTTTGAAAGAAAGCAGTCAGCTGCCTAAAATGGCTCATATCTTGGATACCGAGGATTTCACAGGGCCTCCAGATACTCTGTTTTGAATACCGGACATTGCTATCCAGGAATGGTCATAAAGATGGGGAAAGTGCAAGAGCATGTACTGACTTAAAAACCTCAAAAATGTATCTCATAAGCCTGCCTAGATATCCTCTTTAAGACTATATCTTCAGACTACGCTCTTAGTATCTCCCTATTTCTTTTCAAAGGAGATTCTACTAAATTGCAGTTCTTGAGGATTTTTTTAAAGTGTCAATGCACGGATTTTCTTTATTAGAATTTTTTTTTGTCTTTCTATGTTCTGACTCCAAGAAGTCAAGATATCATGGAGTATTTAGAACAAGTTATTAACTGAACTATATATAAAAGTGTGTGTGTGTGTGTGTGTGTGTGTGTTAGTAGTAGTAGTAGTAGTAGTAGTAGTAGTAGTAGTAGTAGTAGTAGTAGTAGTAATCGTTGTCGTCGTCAGTCATGTTTTTCATAAAATCCTTTGAATAAGGATGACCTCATTATCAAAAATCCCGCTTCTAATGATAGCAAGATTGGTGAGCTACCTGTGTACTATCAAACTCAATTTCCAACATTTTAATATGAACTTATGTTTAAATTTTACTAAATTATCACACAAATTATTTAAAAATAATATTTGATTGTAGCTAGACAGAAAAACATTGGCGGTCCCAATACAAGATAAAAGTACACAAAATCCAACATTTTTAGAATATCCAACAATATTTGAACAAAGAACAGGTCTATGATTCTGAGAGATAGAATTCTATTTGCACAAACCTGATTTAGTGAAGAAAGTTGTCATATAACTGTATAAAAGTTTCATGCATAAGGCATTTGTCTTTCACTTAACTAATACTTTTAAAGGCCCTATTATGTACTAGACATGAAAAGATATGATAGTAAGACAGTGCCTTTGCCAAAAAAATAAAATAACAGAAAGAAGGGGAGACCTTTACTAAAACTTTACTTTTTTTTTTTGAGACTGGGTATCAGTAAAGATAGCTTAGGTTGGTCTCAAACTCATGATCCTTCTGTTTCAAACTCTCTGCTGGGACCTGTAGGTATGTGCAACCTCAGCCAGGATAAAGTGTGTGTGTGTGTGTGTGTGTGTGTGTGTGTGTGTGTGTGTGTGTTTGTAGTATATGTGTGTGGTACATGTGTTCAGAGGTTTGGAGGGATGCATATGTGTATGCAATTATGTAGAGGGCAGAAGTTGATGTCAATTGTCTTCCTGTTCATTTTTTTTTCTTTTAAGAAAGGGTCTCTCTCACTGATTTTGGAATCCACCAACTATGCTGGGTTAGCTGGGCAGCAGGCCCCAGAGAGCATCCTTTCTTTGCCTCCCAGCACTAGGATTACAAGCGTGAGCTACTACACTTGTCTTTTTATGTGGATGCTGGGGATCCCAAACTCATGTCTTCATGCTTGCACAGTAAGCACCTTGACAACTCAGCCATCCTTCCTGCCCCACCCCAATTTTCTTTAATTAAAAATTGTTTTCTTATTTTTTGTATATGGGAGTTTTGTCTGCATTTCTGTCTGTGAAGCACATTCATGCCTAGTGTTTACAGAAGACAGAAGCGGGTGTCAGATCCCTAGAACTGGAGTTTATAGATGTTTGTGGATACTGGAAATTGAACCTGGGTCATTTGCAAGAGTAGCCAGTGATTGTATCCACAATGAAATCCTACTAGAGCCCCAGTCTGAAAGCTTTCCTAAATGGTCACCATTGAATATGATTTTGAAAGATGTATTACTGTGATAATCCAATGATAAAGGGGAACACTCCTTCATTGCTGGCAGGAGTGTAAACTTGTACAACCACTTTGGAAATCATTCTGGCGCTTTTTCAGAAAACTGGGAATAGGGCTTCCTCAAGACGCAGCTATTCCACTCTTTGGAATATACCTAGAAGATGCTCCACCACACAACAAGGTCATATGCTCAACCATGTTCATAGTAGCCTTATTCATAATAGCCAGAACCTGGAAACAGCCTAAGTGTCCCTCAACAGAAGAATGGATAAAGAAACTGTGGTACATTTACACTACAGAATACTACTCAGCTTTTAAAAACATTTTTTAATTGTCCGAAATTTGCAGACAAATGGATGGAACTAGAAAGGATCATATTGAGTGAGTTAAGCCAAACCCAGAAAGACTCAAATGGTATATATGCACTCATAACTGGACACTAGCCCAAAAAGGATGTCCCATGAAAGTCTTCACTTACCAGGAGATTGGGATAGATGTGAGGACTTCCTATTGGGGCTCTAGGCAAGAGAAGTATGGGAGAATAGGGAAATAGAAAGATCCAGAGGGTCCAAGAAACCCACAAGAAGAACATCAAGATGGGTCAATCTGGACCCAGGGGAGTTTGCTCAAACTACTGCACCAACCAAGGACAATGCATACAGTAAACATTGAATCCCTATCCAGATCTAGCCAATGGACAGGCCATTCTCCAAAGTTGTGTGGAGAGCGGTGACTAACTCTGACATAAACTCTGGTGCCCCATATTTGACCACTTCCCCTTGGTGTGGAGACCTGGTGGCACTTAGAGAAAGGATAAGCAGGCTACCAAGATGAGACCTGATAGGCTGTGACCATATGGTGGGGGAGGCGGTCCCCTTCTGTCACAGACCTAGGGGAGGGGAATAGGGTGAAAGAGGGAGGGATGGAGGAACGGAAGGATACAAGTGAGGGGATAACAATTGAGATGTAATCTGAATAAACTAATTAAAATAAAAAAGAAAGTAAAAAAATTATGTCTTAAAATTCTTTGAAATAAAGTGTTTTAAAAGACTCAGTAACTGTAAATTAGTCCAAGCAATCTAATTTCAAGTTGAAGAGATGATTCATGGGCTACAACAGATTGATAAATATGCACACACATACCTTCATCTGCATTTCCAACACCCTTGAGGGCACTCTCCTACCGATGCCATAACCTGGTTCACACACACACACACACACACACACACCATTCAAAAAATACCCTAGATTCTCATAGCTACAGAATAAAGCCTAGAGTCCTAACTCTGTACTGTCTCTGTGTATGCTGAAGACAGAACTCAGGACCTTGTACTTGCTAGGCATCACTCTACCAAAGAGTCACATTCTACCTCCTTCACTGAATTTTAAGCCCACTTCTTTCTAATTTAAGCTCTATTCTCCAGCCTGTAGCCTGTCCAAATTTAACAGTCAACTTCTCAGACACACTGGCTTCCCCATTCTCACTTTGCTTCGCTTATCCCTTCTGCCTGGAATATCTGCCTATCCCTTCTTCAAAGACTATTTCAGACACCACTTCTTCCAAGTCTGTGTCTTTAACTTCTACATCTAAATATAATCCAAGTCCTGTCTTTCCTGTGGATTCTTTTAACTGTGAGATAATACATGGCTTACAGCACACAACAGAGTAGCCTATACTAAGAGGTCAATCTGAAGTCATATCTTCCATGATTTTGTACTCTGCACAGTACTGTCTTCCATGACTTTGTACTCTGCACAGTACTGTCTTCCATGACTTTGTACTCTGCACAGTACTGTCTTCCATGACTTTGTACTCTGCACAGTACTGTCTTCCATGACTTTGTACTCTGCACAGTACTGTCTTCCATGACTTTGTACTCTGCACAGTACTGTCTTCCATGACTTTGTACTCTGCACAGTACTGTCTTCCATGACTTTGTACTCTGCACAGTACTATCTTCCATGACTTTGTACTCTGCACAGTACTGTCTTCCATGATTTTGTACTCTGTACAGTACTGACCACAATCAGTGTCTAACAAGTTCAGTAAGTGTTTCAGTAAATGTTTGTTAAACCAATCATGTCTTTGGGAATTGAATTCATATAGAACTTCTAATGCCTATAATATGACTTTCAGCATTAAATAACCTCTGACATTTATAAAAATTCTGGTAAGCAACCACAAATAGTCCTCCAAAGTATCTGCCACCAAAGACTGTTGTTTGAAGAGAAACATGGGTGATAGGAGTCTCATGATTTACTTGAGGCCACACAATGCAAAGCTGCTAGTCTAAGGTAACATTGTCTCTAAGTATTGTCACTTACTGATATCGTGTCACATTTTAAGTAGTTTAATGGCTACCTATGTAATTCACCAAAGAAAGAAGCGTTCATGAAGACTGATTCTCAAGCTACCTTCAAAAAATAACAGTATCCCAAGGTGAAATCTTCTCTTCAGTGGTATGTACTGGCAGAATGAAAATGTCTGTAGACTTCATGTTCTTCTCTTACATTTAAGACTGAATTTGTTTCCAAAACTTATTTTCTGTCTAGGGATAGAACTTGGAGTCTTGCATATGTGAAGCATGTGCCTTATCAACTAGTGGCAGTCCCGACCCTATGAGCTTCTTTCCAGATAAGGTACTTTCTTTGCTATTAAAAAAAAATGAAGAAACCAAGAAACTTCAAAAACTACAAACTATGCTATCAGTGAAGCAAGAAAAATTTAAGTTCACTTAAGTGATAAGCATAAGCATTAACAAAAGAAAAAACAACTTCTGCAGTTAGGTGTTTGTTAAATCTTCAAAACAAGTACACAGTGTTCTGGAGGCATTAAAAATCCTCAAATTGTTATGTTAGTGTCACTTATCTTTCACAAATAGGCTCCTGAACAAAGGTTTGAAGACAATGTGACAATGTATTCTTAAAACAATCTAAACTCTGGGTAAAAGATTAGTGACAGCACAATGCTGTCTACACAAAGTATTTTGCTGCATAAAAAAAGCCAAATAAATAGTGTGAACTCACAGAAGAAAAAAATTTCCAAAGCCCAAATCAGGGATGGACACCTATATTCCCAGCCCTTGGAAAGGCTAAGGAAGGACTACAAGTTGGACGCCAATTGGGGTTACACAGTGAAACTCTGTCACCAAACAGAACAACAGAAAACACAGGTTATGAAAACAGCTCACTAGCAGAACTAGTGACTAGCAGGCATTCAGCCTTTGATTCTATTTCCAGCCATGAAAAAGGCAACAACACAATCTGTGCATTTTTGCATGTAGAAAATTTAAAATATCATCACTGTGTAGTTTGTTGGCAAACTGTGGCCCACAAACAAGATATGTCTTGGCTTAGGGAATTTGTTGTAATTAACACAGCTAGATTTCTATGGGCTTTACACTTTTAAATTTCAGGACAATTTCCAGAGTTTGGAAACTCCCCTCACTGTCTATTCTTTACTCCAAAGAAGAAGGTTAATTTTTATTCCCACTTCTAGTGTGTAAAGATGAATTTCAACAGAAAATGTCCGTTTATAATAGAAAACATCCAGTCGAAGGCATTTGTTTAATAAATGCCTCTGACAAAGTCATAGCTGAAAAATTATTTAATGTGGCAATATTTTTTTTAAATTCTGTTTATTTATTCACTTACATCCTGATTGCAGCCTCTTCCTCTCCTCCCACCCACTCTTATCCCTCTCGTCATCAGAGAAGGGGGAAGGCTGCCTTGCCTGGCCTCAGTGTGAGAGGAAAAACTGTTTCTAATGAATGGATCCTACAGCCGTATGTTCTGTAACCAAATAACATACTAGGCATAACAGTAAATAGTACTGCACAAAATGTATCATAAAGAAAATACCGAAATGATTCAGTCTATCTCTAGTCGCCATGTGGTTAAATCCACACAGGGGAGATCGGTGAGAAAATGAAACACTGACAAAAGTTGAGTCATTTACTGACTTTTTGTGTGGGGGGAGGGGGTGTCGGGATTTTTGCTTCATTTTCGAGACAGGGTTTCTCTCTGTAGCCTTTGCTGTCCTATATTCACTTTGTAGACCAGGCTGGCTTTGAACTCATAGCCATCTGCCTGACTCTGCCTTCCTGAGTGCTAGGGATTACAGGTGGTGTGCCACCCCCCACCCCCAGCTATTTACTAACTTTTTAAAGAGAGCAACATCAAGACAACAAAAACTTAACTTAAATGTCTAATTACATCTAGCAGGAACTTTACCTTGGGTAAAATAACTGTCAGTATAGGAATAAAAACATCGAAACATGCCAGGCGTGCTGGCCCACTCCTTTAATCCCAGCACTCAGAAGGCAAAGACAGTGGATCTATACTGTGAGTTCCAGAACCCAGAGAAAGATACATAGAAAGAACCTCTATAAAATTAGTTAAATAATAAAATAAAAGTAAAAGCAAACAGTGTTGAAACTTCAAACAGGATTAGAAATCCAGTTTATACAATAGTCACAAAAACAGATTTTTAAAAAACTCAAACATTGAATACACAGTTAAATAGACAGAGGAAAATGAAAAGATGACAGCAGATAGCTATGATTCCTCCGAAACACATAAACCTGTAAGCTGAAGATCAAATGACACAGGATTTAGATAAAGAGTTGCTTTAAGGATGGTACAGGCAGAAAGTTTAATTCTTCAGGGAAAATGAGCAGTAAGCAAATGATGTTCTGGGTACAAAGTCATGTTCCTAGGTTCCAAATGTGTATAAGTACCTGGTATGCACAGTGCACAAAAATACGGTTTAGAAAAGGACAGTATTTGCAGTGACTTCATATACTATGCTAACAGAGAGAAAATTATTTCTATATTGCCCTAACATGAAAAAGTTTCTTTATAACCAAGAAGCTGATATAAAAGAAACAGTTTCATTTCAGATTTTCAAGAGAATGATATAATCAAAACTGTAATTAGCAAATACATTCTTGACCCTATCTTGAGTTATATCATCAGGTGCACAATTACAACTTGGCTCCATGTAGGAGAGAAATGACCCTGACATGTAAAACAACATTTTAAGTAATGACGATTAGAGTTCAATTTTTTTTTTTAAAAAAATCATTTTGGGAGCTGCTAACTTGTATTCTGGGTTTACTCAAGTATTTAAGTTTTATCCCTTCTCAAGTCTCTGATGAGTTTGAAAACCAGATAGTTAGCTTTTCAATTAAGCTTAGTAGGTTAAGGGTTAAGATGTTTTTAGATCAAGATAGATGTTTTAAGTTAATAGAGATGAGATATGATAGATATTAATCTCCGTTCAGAAATTTAGACCCAACAAGATAGGAAAGATGTTTACTTCAAGCTGGACAAATACAAATAGCCAAATCCCTATGAATGTAACATTTATATAATTCCTGATTGTCTTGTGGTTCTTCCTGCTGTATGTAGTTTATTTTACCCATATGTAATAACATAAATGTATATGTTAAAAGGAAACATAATAAAAATATTAGATAAAAAATCCACACTGAGGCTAAACAACTACTCCAGTATTTCCAGGTGATTGGTGACAAATATCACCAGTTGGCCAGAGCACTTTACTAGTAAGTACATAACGGCATCAGAAGGCATTATGAAAAACCAGCCACCAATGTGGTTAGCTAGCCTAACAATGCAGTGCTTGGGGGAAAAGAATGGACAAGGGAACAGAGTCAACACAGTGTTCTGATGCTTGGGGATGGAGGAAGCTATTGTCATAATGTTAGACTACTTGGTAGCCAACAATATCTCCTTTCTGTTCTCCATTTTGTAATAAACAGTCTAAATGATTAACAATAAACTAAGTATGAGTCATACTTAGCATATGAGTCATGACTCACAGCAGTAATCTCAGCACTTGGGAGGACAAGTCAAGAGGATTGTTGAGAATTAGAGAATAGTCTGGGATGCTTTTAAGATCTTGTCTCAACACATAACCCCAACAAAAGAACGAGGCCTGAACCATAAACTTTAATTTAAAAGCCTTTTTCATATTTTTCCATCTTTTTTTCTCAGTTGTAATAAAGAATCAAATGATTGGAATCATCAGGCTCTTTAGATAACTTTGTAGTGATCTTGGGAAATTCTCTCTCTCTCTCTCACTAATTCTTAGGTTTCTTCATGTATAAATGGTAAACATTTTTAATTGAATAGTCTTTCAGCAGCTGAAGTTGATTTTCTAGTTTTGTTTTAAATGCTATGGACACAGAACTTCTTTAAATTAATTATCTGAATCACTGAGCCTCTGGGAACCAGTTGGGGAAATGCAAATAAATCTGTAATTCTGGAGCTTTGCTTGGTGTTAATTTTTGGATTTTGATAATTGTATTATGAGTGGAATGTAATACTAGAGGATTCTGGGTGAAGGGTATACAGGGACTGTTTCTTTCTTTCTTTCTTTTTTTTTTTTTTTTTTACAACTTTTTTCTAAGTCTAAATTTATTTCAAAGCAAACGGTTCAAATAAACTGAGGGTGTTTGGGTACTAATCATGAATGCATTCTTTATTAAAAAAAAGACTGTCATAAATGAAGGGCTATTCCTTCTTAAGGGCAATATTGAAGAAGATATTTCTTAAGAGAAACATTATTTCTATGACTCTCAGAAAGACAGGCTTTCCAATGCAGGTAAGCCTCTCTGCTGGAGTTCATAAATAGTTTTGTCTTGTGTAATCCTTGAGGTTACGCCGCTAAGAGTCTGATGTCTGGCAAATGATACCTAAGCACAAAAAGATGAGCAAATATTCAATCAAAATAGTCTTTTTTTTTGTATGAAGCTGGAAATTGAACCCGGGGCTTTGACCATGCTGGGCAAAGAACCACTGTGTAACAGCCTTAGCTCCAAAATACTTAAGTTTTCAGCCAGTGAAAATTGTTGTGACTAGTGGCTCTAAATATAGAATATATAGAATATAGAATATAGAATATATGGGCCAGTTATTACCTACAAGGTTAGAGCTACATTTATACGTCTACATATCAAGGTTTATTTGTCATAATATCATTGTACTTCTGATCACACATGAAGTTTGAAGACATGGGTTAGAGGCCTTTCTTGTACATTATTCTTCTAGGTCTCATCATTTAGGAATATATATGGATTGACATAATTACCTTCTGACTATCACTGTTCTTATGGCTTCACTACAAAGCGGTTGTTACAAATCTACCCAAAGTACTGATTATGACAGGTAGATATGATTGCTGTTGATCTATTATAATGAAATACTGGTTGCATTTACTTATTTCCTGTATAGCAGGTAGATGATCACATACTGCTTCAAGAATAGAAAGGAAGGTTCAAGATATATCTCATATTTTTGGTGCAGAGTAAGCTGGCTATGAAAACAACCACAAATAGACAATCTATTGTTAAATCGAAGAGGAATTCATTTGAAATGCCAATATAAATCAGTGACAGAATGTAATACCAAGGAAATCAGTACAGAATGGTTTAGACAATACCAAAGGGAAGGTTTGAAATAAATGTACCAAAAGATAAGACAACTGAGTGGAAAACAGCCTCATAGTAACACGCCACATGACTCTTCTGTGTAGCTGAGAATTAGTTTACAGGTTTCATAGGCAAGATTCCTATCTGAAAATGGTGCAACCTTCATCATTAAGCACGCAGAACTCATGTAGTTATGGGCACAGCCCTTCAACACAATGCATGACCATCCATTCAGCTCGCCCTTCCTATGAGCTTCATTACGAGGTGAAAATAGGACACAGTGCCTATTGTGCATATTATGTAGGTACAAAGAACCATCATCTGTTCAAGTAGCTAGTGCTAGTGGAATGCACACACACACACACACACACACACACACACACACACATGACTTTAAAAAAAAACCCATGGCTTACAAAACATCAAATTATTGTTTAATTTATTTAACCACTGATGAAAAAATGATACTTAGATGAATTCAATGGTGCTTCAATTATACAAATTCAAGAGGAACAACAAATATGTCAGCAATCACTAGGGTATCTTCTTTGTGTGTTGTGCATATGATAGGAGTACAATCAACGTAGGTCAATTACCCTCATCTTAGTATAGCTTTCTTGCATAGCTTGGATACACAACATAAAAAAGAGCCACAAAGCTCTTTTGTGTAGACTTGGAGCTCTGATGAATGTGCTATCTAGGTGGCAAATTAAATAATTATGTAAATGGCTTTGTATATTTGAAATATTGAGGTTTTTCATGAAAAGAAATCAAAATGGTAGGAATTATGCAAATCATTTTTATCTAGTGTGAATGGTCATCAAGTTATTAACATAATGCCTGAAATACTTCAAGGACAATGGATCCAGACGTGCATACAGCATATGAAAATAATTAAGTGATTTATTCTAATTTTTTCCTTTATAGTAAGCACTCTTATGCCTTTAATAGGAACACTGACCTGAAGAAGTATATCAAAGATTAGGGAGATGACACATCTTGATCATTATATGATGTCTAGAAAGACAGGATCTACAGTCCACGATGAATTCCCTATCACAGGGAATTGAGTAAAAAACAGAACAGTGATATATGTAAATTGTAGGACTAAAATCACTCTCCTAGCAATGGATTTTGGCACATGAGCTCACAGCACTAAGTAATAAAGTCTACTTAAATGGAACCTTCTCTAATAGCTCCTAAGACAAACACTTCATTAATAGTAAGAAGATAACCTTATACTTGATTCACTTTGTAGTTGTACTTTTTGTTTGTTGTTTCTATTGTCTCTTTGGAATCTCTGCAGACATTGTGAAAGTTAGGTAGTGAAGGGATTATGTATTTATTAAAGACAAAGTCACTCAATGTTTAAGAGAAAAGAGAGCTGAAGAATCGGGGATTAGTGGGGCTGGGATTTTATTCCAGATCTCCAGAAGCAAGATGAAAAAGGGCCTAGTGCAATACCTGGACTTGCATGTGCTCTGTGTGAAAGGTGCCTCTACTTAACTAGCTCTGTCCCTGTAGCGGTAGACTGAAACTAATACACAGCAGGAATAAGCAAAAAATGAAGACAGATGAGTTCCTTTTAAAAAGAGAACTCTGGTGCCCCCTATTTGGCCACTTCCCCTTGGTGGGGAGGCCTAGTGACACTCAGAGGATGGGTAAGCAGGTACCAGGAGAAGACTTGATAGCCAGTGACCATATGATGGGGGAGGAGGTCCCCTTCTGTCACAGGCCTAGGGGAAGGGAGTAGGGTAAAAGAGGGAGGGAGGAATGGGAAGATACAAGTGAGGGGATAACAATTGAGATGTAATCTGAATAAATTACTTAAATTAAAAAAAAACAGACAGGGTCTTACTATGTTGCCCTAGCTGGCCTGCAGCTTACTATGTAGATCAGGCAGGCTTTGAACTCAACAAAGATCCACCTGCCTCTGCCTCCTGAATTCTGGAATAAAAGGTGTGTGCCACCAAGCTTAGGTAAAAATATCCTTTTTAGTAATTAGTTTTGCTTTAATTAACAACAGTTCAGGGTTTTTCAATGTTAGAAATACACTTTGTTTTACCATAATGAGATTCCATTATTGAACTGGAATGGTTCGCAATAAAACCTACAAACAAAGAAATAAGTAAAACTACACAGGTTTGTGTTGAACATCCCTAACTTAAAAAACCCAAAACTCCAAAATCCAATGTTCTGAGCACCAATATAATGTCATAATTGGAAAATTCCATACATGATCTCATATTGCATTCAAAAACAGATGACCTAAAACACTACATTAAAGTTACCTATGGACCACACACACACACACACACACACACACACGAAGAGAGAGAGAGAGAGAGAGAGAGAGAGAGAGAGAGAGAGAGAGAGAGAGAGAGAGAGAGATCAAGGATATCTCATTATGTACATTAAAATAGCTCAAATCTGAAGAACTCTGAAGTCTGAAGCACTTTTGGTCCCAACCATAGCATCATTCATAGCGAAGCATTTGAAAATGTATTCTGAGTAAACTAGCACACAAAGGAATCTACCTCTCATAGACAGTGCAGGCAGCAACAGCAATGTTAGTAAGGTGAAGCTGATCACGATGACAGTCACATCTCAAGAAAATTTTTAAAATTCTTGCTTCAACCTGTTTCATTTGGCTGTAATCTCCAAAATCATTTCAAATGCAAGGTGGCAAATCTAGTAATTAAACTAAGAATCCATCCACACTTTTTGCCTCTCTGCTTTATTTTGGATATTCTTATCCTTACTTTAAGGTAACTATGAATAAAACATGAAAATAAATATATTCTCATGTTACACAGTCATTTATGTCCTGTATAAAGCACCTCACCTGCCCTCATATTTTGCTTTATTTGGGCTTAACAAACTTGGCAATAAGACTTTCTTGATACTTACAAATTAGAAGTTGTTCAATTGTGCGTTCAAGAAGAAAATGTAGTGAAGTTAGTTTCATCACAATATGCCTAATCTTCCCGAACAGTGAGGTTTTCATTTACATGCTCGGTCTGACATTATCCTCTGTGAGCTGACTGGTCCCAGACATTTATATCTTACTAATATGCATAATGAGCTATATCTTGTCTTAAACCAAGCAACACATAATTTGATGATGTTATTAATTTTACTCTTTTCTAGCACACCTTCTTTTCAAATGTCTAGAAATCAACAACATTGAAGTGATTATGTGCATACACATGGCACTCACCTTTAGTGAATCAAAACAGGCCATCACACGGCCATTTTCCACATGGCAAACTCTTGGCGGATGGGCAAACCTGCACTCTGTGTCAGCTCGAGAACAAGTTCCTCTCTGAAATTCTCTACAAACTTCTAAGGTCAGCCACTTGGTGTCACGAATTAGAGCAACATTGACAGCTGTCATATTGAAAGCAAAATGGTAATTAAGTGCACCCTCTTTTGGACAATATGACTGTGGATGGTTCAAGGAGTCTAAGTGAGTCTGAGCCAAATGTGAAGTGAGAGCAGGTTGCTTTTGGGGAGCGCGTTTGTTAGCACTTAGGTTCTCACTGAAGCCAAGTCTGATCTGGCGAAAGACAAAAGGCCACCTATTAAGTCAATGATATATCAGAAGAACCAAAAATCAAATCAGAGACCAAGTCCTAAGAAGGCGACTATAAAAGTTAAGATAGTGAATGCTATATTTTGTTCCTTTGCTGAATTTGCTTCAAATATCTGGCAGACATTCAAAAGAATTCTATGCTGACTAGTTGATGTCTTCAATTATTCTTACAAAAAGCATATGTTGCTGGCTGCCCTTCAATTTGTGGAAAGGTCTCAGATCAGGGAGAGAAAAGTCTATCTCCCGAATTCTTCGCTCTGAAGAATAAGCTTGGGAGGATGTTACAACCTAAAAAAAATCATTTTGCAAAATCAAGGGGAGGGAAAATGACTAAGAAAACTGAGAATGAGAGAAAAAAATAAATGGGCAAGTTGCCGACAGTGAACTACAAGCACAGCGGGTTTCGTAGGGGCAGGAGTGGGGAAGGGTGTGTGGGAGAGGGCTTGGAAAGAGAGCTCTAGAGTAGAATCCAAGCAGCAGAGTTTTCAGAAAAGGCACTTTTCAGAACCTGCAAGAAAAAAATAAATGAAATTAGCTAAAACACTCCAATGCTACCTTTCAAACTGTAGATTCGGGAAGAAAAGTAACTGTATCCCATGTAAAACAGGAGGCAGCTACTCACTGACACTGCAACATAGGCCAGGCAGCTATGGCCACTGAAAGGGCACTTCCCAGTGTAGAGTTTCTCAGAGTAAAAGCGAGCAACTGCTTAGATACTGCTGGAGTGCAAAACCGGGCAACATCCCAGTCTTTTACAAATGGTAGTATATTTTTGATATGTTCAGGGTAAAAATTAATTTTGGTGTGCACTGTGCAGAAAATGTCATGACAGCCCCTTACAGATCCAATTTTTTTTTGCATGTGTCTGTCATGTAGAGGCTCCTGAAATCTGCCTTCAGACTAAACTTATCACTGTCCAATTGCAGCCTCTTTTGTTTGCTCTCAAAGTTCCGAACACAGGAATTTCAGAGCAACGTAAATTGCTCTGAAAAGTAACACGTGTGCATGGGAGACATATGAAACGGTCATGATACAACTAGCTGGAGACTCACTTCGTATGAAGTAAAATGGAAGATGGAAATAAAATGTGCTTTGGATTTTAGAAAACCCCTTGAACAGATAGGACTGTTGTTTGGGGGAATGTATCTTTGGCCTTTATGAAAGGAAGATTTCAACACATACAATAGGCGAGATAGAAAGCACTGCTAAGCAGTATGCTAGATATTATGGCAGCTTGAAGATTTGCGGTTACCCCAGCGTCGACCAGCAACAGTGGCAAGCAACTCAGTGGAAAAGATACATGCAAAGTGAATCTGCCAATGCCATGCCATGCGTGCAACCGGAATAACAGTAAAGCAAGAGTGAGCTCTAAGTAGCCTATAAAGCAACTATCTTGGTAACATCATCAAAAGTGGACTTAAAACTCTTGGAAAAAAACTCTTTCACTTAATTTTTGAAATTGTTTGTCTTTTCCATAGGCCAGAGGAAAGCCAACATGACTGAACTTTTCAGTTATCATTGGAAAATTAAATGCCACAGTGGATTTTCTCGTCCCCATCTGGAAAACTTAAGGGGCAAATTGTGATTGTGAAGTTTACAGTTAGTCACTCGAGGATGGGCCTCGGAGGACAGTGTGGGCTTTCAACAGAAGCTCCAGGACTCCGCTCACTGCCCCCGAGGGCCCCTTCACATTCTGTCACTCATACAACCAACCATGTTCCAAAGGGTTAAAGATGTTGGGCAAATGAAAAACAGTATGGTGTAGAGGTTATGACAGACATATGATAGTTCCTCAACATGTTAGACACTGTTGTATAACCCAGCACTTCAGTGCCTCAAGTAGATATTTGAAATCATTTTAAAAAGCTTCCAATTCCAGCAACGTTTACAGAAACATTACTTACAAATCCAAAGTGTAGAATAAGTCTACTAAGAGATAAAAGGATGAACAAAATGTAGTATATATACATAACAGAATATTTATATTGCCTTTTAAAGGAATGAAGTGTTGACACATGCTGTAACATGGGTGAATCTTGAGAACAATATAGTAAGAAAACAAGCCCGTTACCATGACTCCTTTATGAGAGCTGATTACAGGAAAAGCCACAGAAATGCAGAACAGATGAGCATAGGGACCTCCTTTTGGGGTGATGAAATGCTGTGACTTAGGTGGTAGCTGTGTTTACACAGTTGTTAAACAGACTATAACCTATTTACTGAATTGTGCCCCTTATTATTATTTTCTGAGAAAAGGTTACTCTACATATCCCTGGCTGTCCTGCAACTCACTATGTCAACCAAGCTGGCCTTGAAATCACAAAGATCTGCCTGCCACTGCCTCCACACTTCTGGGAAAGAAGTGTGCTACCACACCTGACAAAATGTGCAGTTTTAAATGAATAAATTGGACAGTACATTAAATGTGGCCTAATAAGGATGTGCCTATTTTCAAGCCTAAAGAGACATAGCAGCAGCAGCAGCAGCAACAACAACAAATATATATAAAGGAAAAAAGCAACTCTACTGAGTAATGTGATTGGCTAGCCCACGCTTTATTTTCCTTACCTGAGACATTAAATCTCAGCACTGTTAGTTAATTAAGCGAATTTTCAAAAGTAAAGCCAGTTCCCATATTGTAAGTGGCTTAGTATATTATGGAAAACACACTGTAAGAGTGTGTTCCAGAGTGTATACGTTTACACTCACACTTATTCTTACAATTAAATTACACAGGCTGCTTGAACATGTGTTAAGGAAAAATAACCACAAAAAGGAATATTTTACAAGGGTGCAGGGTTTTCTTTGAACATAAACAGTGAAGAAATGGAGAAATATTTTTCCACAGAGGCCCATCACATAGAGACACAGATACGAATTATAAATTTTAATTTTGAACTTCCACAAATGAAAATTACAAACAGGAACTAGCCACTGTGCATTCTGTGTAACATCAGGAGTGGGAGAACAGGGATTTTTGTTGTTGTTGTTGTTGTTGTTGTTGTTGTTGTTGTTATTGTTGTTTTTCCTATATGACCTTGGTTGGGACTCTGGCCAATTTCTTCACATGGTGTAGCCAGTGAAAATATTTGGGGAGCTGGCTTAGAAGAAATGAGGTAGAACAACAAAAGGAATTGGTGAGAATGTGGAGTTCTCTCATGCCGCTGTACTTTTTTTTTTTTTTACACATTTTTATTGAAAATTAAAAATAATTCCTATTACATCTCATTTTCTATCCCATCCCATGCATCCTCCCATTCCTCCCTCCCTCCCACTTTCACCCCAATCCCCCTTCCCTATGACTGTGACTGAGGGGGACCTCCTCCCCCTGAATATGGTGCTAGGGTATCAAGTCTTTTCTTGGTAGTCCTCTATCCTTCTTCCGAGTGCCATTGGGCCTCCCCCACAAAGGGACATGCATGCCGCTGTACTTAAAAGACTGCATAAAATGTAGACTTTTATGTTTCTAGAACCCTCTAGATCCTTCTATTTCCCCATTCTCCAATGCTTCTCTCACCTAGAGTCCCAATTGGCTGTCCTCCCCTCTGTCCCACTTTCCTGGTAAGTGAGGACTTTCATGGGACATGCCCCTTGTGCTAGTGTCCAGTTATAAGTGAATATATACCATTTGACTCTTTCTGCTTCTGGGTGATCTCACTCATTATGATCATTTCTAGTTAAATCCATCTGACCACAAATTTTTGGAATTCCTCGTTTTTAATAGCTGAGTAGTATTCCATAGTGTCTCAAACTATGACACCAGCCAAGGACAATATGGGAAGTAAACTTCGAACCCCTACCCAGATCAGGCCAATGGACAGGACATTCTCCACAGTTGAGTGCAGAGTGGGGACTGACTTTCACACGAACTCTGGTGCCCCATATTTGACCACGTCCCTGGATGGGGAGACCTCGTGGCACTGAGAGGAAGGATATCAGGCTACCAAGAAGAGACTTGATACCCTATGAGTATATACAGGGGGAGGAAGTCCCCCCTCAGTCACAGTCATAGGGGAGGGGAGTAAGGGGAAAATGGGAGGGAGGGAGGAATGGAAGGATACAAGGGACGGGATAACAGTTGAGGTGTAATATGAATAAATTAATAAAATATTTAAAATGTAACAAAAATATATAAATATTTTTTCTGCTAGATTTTGAAAAAAAATAAAATTAGGCTTTCTTTATATTCCTAAAATCACCTAGTTTGGGAGACAGTAAAACTTTAGTCTCACTGCTTTATATCTGAGCAACAGGAATAGACTTTGGCCTTTTTTGATTTAGAGTTCTCTAATGCAGAGCATGAAATTAGTGCATTTGTTCTTTTTTCTGTATTGCAGTTTCCACATGTTTGGATTGCATTGATCTTTGGATCTCTCAAGAAGGCTGCAGTTTTTTGGTCATTGTTGGGATTTTTCTGACATGCTGAGAATGGAACCCTAAGACTTTCTCATGCTATCTCAAAATACTCCGAGGCATGAGTGATAGCTGAAATATTCTGATGAAAGAAAGGAAGTCCATAAAGTTAAAGCACTTGTTTGACATGACTAAGCTCGGAGTTGTTGAGCCATGACCCCAGGCAGACTCTAAGTCTTGTGCACAGCTCTCCGCAGAGGACATTTATCTCCCCTGAGAATTTCAAATGAGGAAAGCTAGTCATTTTGTGGTATACTTATGCTTCCTTCACAGCATTCCATTCCTGCCTGGTCTGTATCATCCCTTTCATAATATCCCCAAGTTGTGCTGAACCAACATATATCCAGGATCTGCTCCGTGCCAGGCACTGGTGAGGATGTTGATAAGATCTCTGGCTTTGTGGAATTTCCTATATTCGTTTAGATAAGGAACTAATCTAAGGCCCAGCGAACTGGAGAGATTATTTTAGAGAGTTAGTGAAGGGTTGGAAGTAGACACTAGGTCCTGTGAATTCGACACGAGCTTCCAACTCACCATAAACAGAACACCAGGCATCGTGGTTTAATTAATACTCTTAAATTCACCCTTAAACGCTCGCACAGAAGTGTGTCATGAAGAGAAATAGTGAGAAAGTATTGAGGCTAAGATTTCTTGCTGCCTAGATTCCTCCTGGAGAGGATTCTACTGCTCTCATCTTACAGATGGGGAACTGGAGGCTGGGACGTGCACAACCTCACGTAGCTGAGAGTAATTAATGTGCACAACCTCACGTAGCTAAGTAGGTGATAAAGCAGTAGTTCTAGCCCTATGACTCCGTAACCAACATTTTAAAGCATATCAAGATACCGGGTCTTTCTTATAACACAGATCACATTTTTCGTTATTCTAGCTGACGGCACAACTTTACTCTCTCTGTTAAGCTCTCTGATAGTAAAGAATGTGGCCTTTCAATTTTGCTGCCTTTTGTCCTGTTATCAGAATTTCAAGTATGCCTGTGCTTCTAAGGGTTTCCAGTTTGAAGGATACTAAGGTGGCACAGTAATTTAACAATAGCCTACAAGCTGTACCTTGCTGGAAAGGAATTTCATCACTCAGCACCTTCTAAGTATCAGAGCTCTGTCTATCTCTAGGTTTTGAATCCACTGGAACAGTACATTTGACTATTTCCTCAAAATTATAAACTTCAAAATAAAACCCATCTATAAGACCACTAACTAAAATATAAGGAAATATGCTGCATATACAAAAAGCTCTCCAGTAAGTGCATCTTTTGAAAAAAATGCACTATACTTTTAAAGGCTACCTTTTATTTTTCGTAAAAAATTATCACACGTACAAACAAGCAAACAAAAAGTAGGAAGAATCACTTTCTGTTGGGCTGAAAGAAGCAGGAATGTACTCCAGAAGGAGTGCAAGCTCACTATCATCAGCCGCTTCTGTCCCATTTGCCTACGTTCTCCTTATCTGCTCCTTTTCTCCACTCTGTCTCTCCAAGCCAGTAAGCACATAGAAACACGGCCAACGCCTACATAGATCCAAAGACCACAAAGATACAATGGCTAAGGAGGCGCTTTACATTATTTTCTAGGACTCCAGAATGAATAATGAATCCAGCGTTTTCCTTCTTTCCACTTTCAGTTTTCCTTAACATGTGTATAGCCTCTGAATTTCTTGTGGCCATGTATTTTGGCTTTACAAATACCCAACACACCTGCCACACAGTGCTTGAATTGGCAGGCTAACAAGAGTTAAAAGCCTTCAAGGACTCACATTTGCTTCAGGTCCTTGTTTTGTGGCCCAATACTGCACTCTTTAGGGCATATTGGAAATGTACAGTGCTGCAGATGGAGACCAGGCTTTCTCAAGCATCCTAGAGAACACTCAAGCCTTCTGTCCAGAGAAAGGAGACTATAAAATAAAAGATATTTCACCTATGTGCAGAACATTTTCAAAGATTTTTTTCAACCTTTGTTGCATTTTTCCACAGTAGCCCTAGGTTAACAAAAACTACATACCTTTTTCCAAGTAGTAGTTAAATTATTGTTTCACAAACCCATTAAATGACCTCCTTCAGTTAATATCTATGGTCATGGAAGAAAAAAAAAGATGCAATGCTTTCTCTTGACCATTACTGTTATAATAGATAATCCTCAGTCTGTCAAATGTTCTCATCTTTTTATGAAGTTATGTGTAATTCAAAATATTTATTTATATTCAGTGTGTGAACATATGCATGTAAATGTGCCATAGCCCACATGTGGAGTTCACAGGACAAGTTATGTTAGCTGATGCTCAATTTAAAAAAAATCTCAGTTGTTTTTAAATGCAGACAAATTTTCTACTGGCATTTTTCCTCTAACCCCCACATTCAAAATAATAATAAAAACTATCAGATAATGTTTATTTATCCTATGAATTTTATAAACAGCCCCAGTACTTCACTAATTATCTTGCTTTGCAGTACTGAGGACTATACTCAGGTCTTCTAAGATGCTGTTAGGTGTACTACCATGAACTGGAGTCTCTCTGGTTTAAATGGGAGTCTTGTAAGAATGGTACGTGTCAGCGAGTTACACTGAGGTAGCATATAGTGATTTGGCAGCATAAAGAGGTCTGTCACTACACTTAGAAAGCAGCCAGTGAGGGCCTCTCTCTGAACTCATCACAGCATTACAGCAAATGAATGGCATGTCTTAATCTCAATAGTTAGCATCCCTTCTTTATTAGGAGCACTTAAACAGAAAAGATACTGTGCTTGAAAATATCGGTAGGCAGCCAGACATGGTGGTGCACACCTGTAATCCCAGCTCTTGGGGAAGCGGAGGCAAGCTGATCATTGTGAGTTCGAGGCCAGCCTGGTCTGCAAAGTAAGTCCAGGACAGCCAGGGTTACACAGAGAAACCATGTCTCGAAAAAAAACAAAACAGAAAAGAAAGAGAAAATGTTGGTGGATTCTCATGTGTACCTTCATTTCAAAGAGCAGAGCTGAACTTTGTAGTAGGCATGAAGGGAGATCCTTATATCTGAAGCTACTATTTCTCAAGGCGCTATGTCACACATACAATGAAAAGATGTGCCTACAAATCAGTTGTTTAGAATTCATGTCGATGGGAATAATAGCTGCTTTAAGACAGAATCAAGAGTGGAATACCAGGAGGACAGAATATTACGCTCTCTATTTGTCTGTCTCCATACAAGCTTAAAGTTGTTCTCTCAAGGCTCCTAAAATAGGAATTTGATACGTTCTTCATGTTTTCTTTATGGAAAAATTTAGCTATTTAAACATTCTGGCTATTAAACACGGTTTAATCGAATGTTAGATAAGTAATCAAGAACTTGCTAATGCTAAAGAAAGCGGTGTGAGTGCAATACAACCAGAGTAAAATCGCTCAGCCTAGATGGGTACAAGGTACCTTCTGTCTCCCAAAGTCAACCTCAACAAGCCTCAAAGGAAAAATGTAAAGACCCCCTACAGTAGAAAGCTATACGTAAAACAGGCTTCAAAATGTTATTTTTTACTATGGGGCTGGGTGTGTACATGTGAGTGCAGTGCCCTCAGAAGACAGAAGAGGGAGTCAGAGGCCAGAAGAGGGACTTGGCTCCCCTGGAGCTAGAGTTTACTGCCTGGCTGTGGGAACTGAAGTCCCAGTCCAGCAGTATGTGCTCTTACCTGCTGAACCACCTCCCCTGTCCCCAAAATAGGTTTAATATTATGAGATTGGAAACCAACATCTGAATTCTGTAATTTAAGTTGTCTTTCAACAAAAGCAAGTTTTCTAGGTCTGGACACATGGCTCAGTGATAGAGTACTGGGCCTGGCATGTCTGAGGAACTAGGTTCATCTCCAGCACTAAAAGGAAAGGAGGGAGGGAAAATAACAGGTAAACAACAACAAAACAATTCTATGGCCTTTATCAGTTTCAGCTCACATTTACTCAGTAATTTGGGAAATAACTTTTGTGTCTACTTTTCTAAGGCATGTTAATTAAGTTCAGACTTCTGGTTTAAAGAAGGGATATAAGAAATTAAATATACGTTGAATATTTAAAACACTCCCAAGAACTTTAAATGGGCACCCAGTAACTATCAAAGCCAGCGAGAGACAAAGCAAGCCACTAAGTACTCTAACCTTGAACAAAAAGGTTCATTTCCTGTACTGAGATACCTGAAACTTTTCATTTTACAAATGAAGAGCTGACAATCTAATTTCATCACATATGCTACCTTGGCAGTCTCTGTTCCAAATGGGTGGTTGAATTCAATTGCCTTGGTTTATTTGGTTTCTTTCACTAGCAAATGAGATCTGTGTTGGAGCTTAATTCTTGGCTGTGGGGGAATTTTCACATAGTGCTGACAAGCAAAAATATCTCCTCAGCAGCTTTGAATTCCCACAGGAAAGGCAATCCCTTCCTTCTGAGGTCATAAGCACTTACTGGCACTATAGGTCTGTGTTTTCCACTAATGTTAGTACGATTTCATTGGTACCCTTCTTCCATTTCATACTATACTACACCCAAATTTTAAGATCTAGAAAATTGCCACTGTGCTCTCACTTGTAAGAGTTCACTTTTTTCTACTACATTCTGGGAAGGATAACCAGGTTCCATGTAAAATTTGCTCTATATGAATTTCTAATCAACTAGGGTACTGGGAATTGTATTAAGTAAAATCTTCAAGAGTAACTTTAGGGTTCTCAAAATAGTCAATAATACATACAGGCACCTTGCCAAGCTGAATCCATTCTACCATGCATATAAAAACTGGCATCTTACTTAAATAGTCTTCATTTATAGATGTTAATAAGAGTTAGCATTGAGGAGATGTCTCCATGGGGAACTGAGGCAACAAGAGGACCATAATTGTGACCCCTACCCACCCCATAGAAAACTGAAGAGGTAGCACAGATGTGGAGCCCCAGTACTAGGTAGAAAGGGGTCAGAGACAGAAGGCTATCTAGGGCTATCTGTCCAGCTAGCGTAGCCAACCAATGAGCTCCAGATTCAGTGAGAGGCTCTGTCACAAATAAATATGGTAAAAGGTGATCGGGAAAGATACAAAATCTAAATCTCTATCCCCTAAATGCATACATATACATGTACACATACACATACCCACACAAACACATCTGTTACATACATACACAATAAAATAAAAATAAGAATAGTTCACATTTATGAAACTCTTATTTTGTGCCAGAGAAGATGCTATTATTTTAGAGTCACTACCTCGATCAATTATCTCCAATGCTTTTTAAAGTGTGTACTGTTGAGAAACAGTGCTAAAGTTTAATTTATTAAAAGCACAGTCTCTCCGAAACTTAAATTCTAGACATGGCATTAAATAGTTTCATTGAGTTTTCCAGTTTCTCAGAAATCAGGAGAGTGTTATGGACACCAAAAATGTCCTCCAAGTTTTCAATTTTCTTCTCAGTTCATAGTATGAAAGTACATTATTCAGTGGAACCCACAAGGATTCTGAATGGCTTCTAGTTTGTAGGGCCTATCTTCTCATGCATATCTAGCGAATATGCTTGAAAGCGCATCACACAATGGGCTTAGAAATCACAATCAAGGGAACATGTGGTCTGCCAAGCTGGTATCCAGCTGGAGAGGGCAAGCATAATAGCCCTTGGGCCTAGTAAATCT
The DNA here is from genome assembly GCF_964271855.1 of Acomys minous. Classification (NCBI taxonomy): domain Eukaryota; kingdom Metazoa; phylum Chordata; class Mammalia; order Rodentia; family Muridae; genus Acomys; species Acomys minous. The sequence continues at coordinate 23,178,257 of NC_140488.1, read as the reverse complement.
CTTTCTTAGTAACAAAATTTATTGACCCCCCTAAATAGCTATCCAAACTAAACTGAACACTTTGAACCAAACTTTAGGAATTATGTGAAAAACTATAAGGTTATAATATTACAACAAGGTTGTCAGTACCTTCAAATGCTCATCTCTTTTGTTGCTAACCAGGCAAAGTTCTGTATTAACCTGGAATACGTAGATTGTTCAGAGAGGGCAAAATAAAAAAGATTCTGACACTTAAGGAGAAAAATCTAAGTAAGAACCTTCAAAGGGTGCAGGGACTTAAAAATAAAACTTAAGGTGCTGGAAGGGTATCTGTGGTTAACAGCATTGGCTGATTTCCAGAGGACCCAGAACCTACATGGCAGCTCAAAATCATCTGTAGGTCAGTCCCAGCAGATTCCATGCCAGCTCTGGACTCCACAGGTATTACACACATGTGCTCCACAGACGTTCTTGGAGACAGAACACCCATACACATTAAATAAATAAAAACTTACAATGCATACAAAGAAAATAAGGCACAAAGGAAATGTTGAAATTGAACCAGCTAGAGAGTCTGTACATCAAGTGTCAACAAGTAAGAACAGGCATTTAGATTACAAAGTATCTTTAAAAAAAAAAAAAAATATATATATATATATATATATATATATATATATATATATATGAAGACATAAATGTAGGAAAAGGCACTTATGTGGAGAAACTGGTTTGACAAGACTGGAAAGTGAGATTAATTTAAAAGTAGTTTTTATATGTATGAAAAAGTCAAAGAAAAGGTTTATTTTTTAAAAACTCACAAAATTCCGTAAATGAAATAAGAGTAAGTATGCAGGACATGAGTAAGAGGTGCTTAAAAATTACTAAATTAAGCAGTGTTTACCTTGATGTGGAGGTGAGAAGACTATTGAACAAAACAGATAAAAACCCATACTAAAGCTACCATACTGAATTCATGATTTTATAATAGTATATACAGCGTTATAGGAAATTAAAGTTGACATTACATAGCATTTCTATCACTAAGTAGTGAATGAGCTAAGTGATTGAATAAGTGATTAAATTTGACAGCTGTACAACTGGATATATACATGAAAGGAACAAGAAAAGCCTAGATTCTTTTTAATAGAACAGTATAATCCCACAAAAGATCAAAAGGGGCTGGGCATGATAGCAAATAGCTTTATTCTAGCATTCCGGAGGCAGAGGCAGGTGGATTCTGTGAGTTCTACATAAGAGACTTCCAGGCCAGCCAGCTAAGACTGCATAGCAAGACCTTGCCACAAAGGTTCTTGGCAAAACAAACTTCAATTTACACTGTAAAGAGTTGAGATTGACCACCCCAAAGTCCTAATGTGGATGGTATTATTATATTTACTAAAAAATGTCTGTACTGATAAAAGTAGTCAAGTTGGAATCAACAAAGGAGCTTTCACATTAGTAATGGCTGGACCATGACTCTCCATCATCAGTTTTTTTTTAAAAAAAACATCAGCAAGACATTTACTTGGGTAAATTAGGATATTTGTGGTGTTAGATGGGCTAGCAAAAGTCAACTTCCATTCAAGTTTGCAATGTCTTCTTTAATATACTTAAACCTGATCATATGCAACATAGCATGAATTTTTATTACATGACTATTATTTTAAAATCCTTCTCAATGAAACACAAATTCTATATGAAAACCATTCATCTTTAGTTGATTTTCTTGTGTGTGTGTGTGTGTGTGTGTGTGTGTGTGTGTGTGTGTGTGTGTGTACTAGCATTTTGTTGAAGTCAAATAAGACTCGTTAGGTAAGGGATGGAGATTTGAATAACTCTCGAGTTATTTGACCCACACATTGTCTCATTATCTCTTAAGCTGCAATTCTGTCTCTGCAGTAAGCATCCTTGGGACTTCCTTTTATGTCCGTATTGCCTCTCTCAAGGAATGCTCCCAAAGCTTTCATTGCTTGAATGCTATACCTTCCCCCTCAAATGCCCCCACATATACTACAGTGTGGCTTCCATAGTCACCATTTCATTCAAGCTGCACAGATTCAGGAATGGCAGCCAAGAATGACACTAATTTGATTTCAATTTTGCTAAGGTCAGAAATATATCTAACATTTTCAATTACTATAACACCCCCAGCATTGTATCTGACACAATCAAATTACTGGGAAATACTAAGTCAAATGGTTCATAAATAATAAAGATGCAATACGTATTACCTGTTGATCAAATATCAAAATAAGACTTCAAAATGCCAGTTGTGGCTACTAATAAAAACTATAAAGTTTCCTGTATTCGTTTTTCAAATACTAAGTACTATATACAAACTTATTTTATGGCCCAATAGAATTACAGAATTGACTTCCTAAGAAAGAGACATTGTACTCATTCCTCTAGAGTCAGACTTCACAATTCTAGCAAGCAAAATAAACCAAAAGATGCACAATACACTGTACCCTAAGTCATAATTGTAGATCTATTTCCATGAGCCCCTTCGGAGCAGGACGTAGTCTCTTCCCAGACACTAAGTAGTTTCTCAACATACCATTTCACTCCTTTCTAAGTGAGGAAACAAAAGCCCCCAAAGAGAAAATAGCCCATTATTGTGTATTGCATACAATAAGCTTTGGAATAACATGGCTTGGATTTGAACATTGCTCAATATGTTTGATAAGAATCTCAGCAAAAAGAAAATCATAATGACAGATTTGTAAATCCATGGCATAAGGAAGGTGCTCAATAAATTTGACATTCCAGTTAATGACATGAAACTGATATAGGTGAGTTGTTAGGAATTTAGAGGAAATGAAAACATGGTCAAATCATATTATTTATTTGGTATGTTAGACTTTCCTTTCACCAAACTCAGTCTGAGAGTGCAAAGGACCTAGATGGAAAAAAAGTAAACATCTACTCCTGGGACATAGCACAGTGCTGATGTAACAGCATCCTTTGAGACACAAGAAAGAACGTATCCAGATCTTAGCAATGTCAGTTCATTAAATCCGCTGGAGTTTTATATGTTCAAATAAATGTTTAGTCCTTCTAGGGGCATAAAGTGAATAGAAAGGCATAACCTTTTCCAGACTTTTAGAGTATATCTTTTACAGACTCTTAAAAAGAGGAAGATCAATTTTAAAATAAGTAAATAACATCTAAAAATGAAAACTTTAAGTATCAAAAAAGAAAATTTAAATGTCCCTGATTTTTTGAAACACAAGAGTTCTCAGCCTGGCATAATATTTACAAGTAGGCTTTAGGAAAAAGAAGCCTTGGTCATAATACCAACTCTTTCTTACTAATTGTAAGACTCAAGTTACAAAAACAATCTAAATTTAAATGTCCTTACCTATAATGTAGTATCCATAGTAGTACCTATCTCACAAAGTTGTTTAATAGATAGATGTGTGCTAACATTAGAATGCATTTACATCAGCGTCTCATGAAACATAAACATGAAATACTTTTTTAAAAGTTTATAAATTTTATTATAAAATACTTACAAATAAAAAAAATCACATACCAAAATTAACCAGACCCAAAGTCTATACATTTCAACACACTTCCTTCCATAAATGGTTTAAATAGCCATTCTGAAGCTGTGAAAGTTCACAGTGCCTTATATACTTTCGCACATATATTTTACACACTTATCTACCACCAGAACAAAAAAAAAAGAAAGAAAGAAAGAAAGAAAGAAAGAAAAGAAAAAAATCCACTACTGACCTAGAACTAGAGAAATGATTGGCTTTATGTCCTGTCATATACCTGGTGTCCATTTCCTACTGTTAGTCCTTCTCACCCCTAAATTTTTAGCCCTTTTTGTTCTCTTTTCTCCATGTTATATGAACTCACATGTATATAGCTGCAGGCTATGTTACACATACAAGACAGAACATGAAGTTTTTCTGAGAGTATATAACCTCACTTAATATTACACATCCTAAGTCCATCCATTTTCCTGAAAATTTTGTGATTACATTTTCCTTTGGAGCTGAGTAGTACACACACACACACACACACACACACACACACACACACACACACACACACCCCAAATTTTTATTATCCATTCATCTGTTGATGGACAATTTGATTGGTTCTAAATCTTTGTAATAATGAATAAAGCAGCAATAAATATGGAGTGCATGTATCTCTATGGTAGCTTATGTAATTTTATGGGTATATGCCCAAGAAGGAAATAGCTGGTTCTTTTGGTAGTTCTAATTATTTTAGAAGTCTCAAAACGTGATTTTACAATGGCTGTACAAATTTGCACCCCATCAACAGTGAATAAAAGCTCTTTCCCGCTACATTCACTCCAATATTTATTGTCCTATAGTGATGATAGCCATTCTGACCATAGTGAGGTGGTATCTCAAAGCTTCAACTTGCATTTCCCTGATGGATAAGAGATATTGGCTACCATTTAAAACAGTTTTTGGTCATTTGTGTTTCTTTTTATAAATACTCAATTATTTCATTCTCCCATTTATAGACTGGCAGTGGGATTTTCTTGAAATTTAGTTTCTGCAATTCTCTGTAAATTCTGGGTGCTGGCCCCTTCTTTGACATGTGGCTGATTTCCCCCCAATCTGTGGACTCTTGAACTATTTTGCTGGGTTGTGTACTCTCCAGCCCCACTGCTCACACACACACACACACACACACACACACACACACACACACACACACACACACACCTTGAGATTCTGCCACTTTAGGTGGGGAGCTTGACCACACACATCAAAACCAGCATGCAAAAGCAAGATTCCAGGAGTCACTGATATTAATTTTGTTCATTTATTTGGGCAACGCCTGGGGATGGACCATGGGGCCTTGCACATGCTACACAAGTTCTCTACTGCTAAACCACATATCCAGACCTGTACTTTTTATTAGAGTATCAGAAAGAACGTGCATTGCTAACTCATGTACTAAGCCAATAGTTTTGTTGTTTGATTCTTGCTTTAGGGTCACAAAAAAATACGAATAACCACACAAAACAGCCTCCTTCCTTATTGAATTATAATCTACCCAGGAGATTATAAACACTTAAAAATTTGTAGAGATGGCAGATAATTAAACTCTGAGTTTCACTGCTTTATAAACCACAAACTTCTAGAAGTATAAAATGACAAGCTCTATCTTATTTGAATATTTTTTTCTCCAAAGGTAGTATTCCTTGTAAATTGCAATGACTATATCTGTGCTAACTAAAGAAATAATCCCTACAGGGCTCTTGTTTACTTTAACATGAATGGGAAAGTTGTAGCTATGAAGATCTCCCAAATGCAAAGCATTACATTGAGAGCAGCAAGTACAGGAAAGGCATAAATGAAAAATAGAAAGAACAGACTGACACATTTCCACTGTGCACAAGAATCAAGGCTTTTTCTTGGCAGGTGATTTGGTCATGAGCACAAGACCTGAAGCAAAGATGCATTTCTGTACAGGTTCAATATGAAAGTTCCCGGCTCTGGCTCACAAAGACAACAGAACTACAGAGAACGCATGACTATGATAGTAATAAAAATCGAACGAGTGGCAGTCATCTCCAGAGCTCTATTCACACAATTCAAGTTGTATACTTCTTTATAACCTTGGAGAAAGTTTCAAATCCAACCACACCTCCTTTCCTAGTATGTTTCCCCCCCCCACACCCCTTTCTTCTATCTTTGTCTCACAAACTCAGTTTTCATGCCAGGACAATACATACAGTCTTAGAGCTAAAACCACTGTCTTCACTTAAAAATCATTGTAGTCATGCAATAGGATGCTGATACATATACTCTCAATTTGTCAGACTTAAGAGTAATGATCTACTTTTTCAAAGCAAACTACAATACAGGGAACCTGCTAAGGAATTCTACAAGTGATATTATTTGATGAAAATTACTTTTGATGCCCACCCAAGCATCTAAGTCCAAAAGAAAGCCAGAGATAGAACACGTGATGGAAGTTAGCAGGAAGCTAGTTAGGTATGGTTGGAATCTTAATGTCTGTTGGCAGAAAAGGAAGTAAGCCTACTGAGGCATTATACTAAATACATGCCATAGGTTTTTCCTATATAAAATGTGCCATAGACTAACATTTCCAGTCCCTTAGAAACTACAAAACTCTGATAAGTTCATATAAGTGTCTTATTACATTAACTTCGGATTTATTGAAAAACTGTCAGACAATGTGGAGGAGAATAAACTTTTAAAAAGCCAACCCCTCATACATTAATCAGTGTGGAGAGAAATCTTTCTGAAAACCTTGGTTAAACTTTTGTTTTGCTCTCTATCACTGGATAGTCATCGTTAGGAAGAAAGAGTTTGCCTTGAAGGGCATGTTGAACACACAGAGAGATCACCCCCCCCAAAGGCTCAGCACTCAGTCTTTACATCTACTTTTTACAATTACGTTTTCTTTACTCTCCATCTCTTTAAAAATATTACATTTTAGTGTGTATGCATGTGCGTGCCTGCACAGCATTATGTCATGGAATCCATGGGAAGCTCAGAGAACATTCAGGAGCCAGTTCTCTCATGTCACTATGTAAGTCCTGGGCCTGGAACTCAGGATGTCAGGCGTGACAGCAAGTAACTTTATCCACTGAACCATCTCTAAGGCCACACACTCACCATTTTATTGGCTGTAAGTTTACTGTGCACGTGTCTCCATCGTTTTACCCAAACACACTGATTAAAATTTCTATAGTTGCAAATCCAGATTCAATCAAATAAGATGTAGTAAGCAATTGCTCTGGTATTCAATAAAGTATTATTAGGTTTGTGCCATAAAACACTGATGACACAGGTTCATGACTGTTCCTGCAAGTGTCCCTGGGAGCTTTCCCCAGTATAGTTTTAAAGTTTTATGCTTTCATGAATGCTATGTTCCTGGTAGAAGTTGAGGTCTAGAAGTAACACTATCTCTTTATGGAATACAGCCATTCTCAGGGAATCTTAGCTGAATTTTAGAAACCAAACAAGAAAACAATCCAGTAAAAAAAATCTGCAAAGGTTCCAGAGATCCAATGGCATGGCTGTTTGGACAGACAATTGACTTCCCTACAGACTGTGAGCCAGGGATGCTATTCAAATTATTTAACATTTATAGCACAGGGATTAGCCAATCAAAATTGATGCCCTTCTATGAAGTCATTTTTTGCTATTTAATTGTGGGAATGCCCAGAAGGGGAACAAGAAAAAGTGTAGTTTAGTTTCTATTTTACCCATTAGCAAGTAGTCCAAAGCTTCTCCATAATACACAGTCATATGAAAGCATGCTACTGGAAAATAGAACTACACTTTGTGTTAAGTACTTGATAACGAATACCACACATCCAATCCCGTGACATACGTGCAATATGTGCGATGTGAAGGGATATACAAGAACTTAGTTGAATTCAAGTCAATGAGCAAAAGTGAAAATGAGATTGTTTTCCCAAAGACCAAATCAGGAAAACTATGAGGTGATGAAGATGAAAAGGGGAGGAGCAGAGACACACAGAGAAACAGTATCTCTCATGCTAAGCAAACATGCTACTACTGAGCTGCTGAGAATTTCTTAATTAAACACTATTACTAATGCTTAATTAACGCACATATGAAGTATAATTAATTCAGTTATGATATCTGCTGAGCATGTACAACATGAAAATACCTGCATTTAATGATAAACCCAACAATGTGATTTAAAGATGCTGAAGATGTTAACTAGTTCGTCCATAGTGGTTAAAAGCTCAAAGTAGATCTACTAGGGATCCTTAACTAAGCTCCATTTAATGCAACGCAATGTCCCAAGAGATTTCCACTGTTGGTGACAAAGTGCCTCCTTTATTCCTTCTTGCTTCACTGTCCTCACCTGTGCTTAATCCTAAATGACCATGTCATTATTGTTCTAGAAGTAACAACCATGAAACAATATACAAGCATGAAAGGTTAAAAGTGACCTACACCATGACAAAATCAGTAACTCAACATTAGTTCATTATTATTGTAAATAACTTAGTGCATGTCAATGTTAGGCCTAGTAAAACTAAATATTGAAAAAACAAACAAACAAACAAAAACAAAACACATTTTCTCACAAGCCTTACAAACAGAGTGGCTTAAATCCAGTTTGGAAGCATAAATAACATTGTGTGCTTTATTTCTTGCAGATTTTAAACTATGTACTGCTCCTTTGGCCCATTATAATATGTGAGTTACTTTAAAGATCTCACTGACAGGAGATGGACATGTGACTTCTAACTCTCTGGCCATGGAAAAATGAATAAATAGGAAGGAATGTCGAAGCTGCCCTCCCATTTCCAAGTACAGATACTTCAGAACCTAGGTGGCTTGGCTAGAGAAAACTACTCACCAATCTTCCATCATTTGTGTGTCATTTAAAGGTGAGTATGTAATCATTTTGCAGAATAGAGTAATAAAGCATGAAATTTCAATCAAACAACAACAACAGAAATAGCAGCAAATGTGCACACAATTTTTATTATGTTCTGGGCACTGCTTTAAGCACACTCACATATACTAATTTAGTCATTGCTCAAAACAACGTATTACAATCCTGTAATACAGGTTCCCTTACTATCATCGTTTTACAGATGAGGAAACTCACAACAGAGAGATTGAGTAAGTTGGTTCAAAGTTCTGCAGAGGAAAAGTTACTATCAAATTCAGACATGTTCTAGATTGTTTGCTGTCACTAATCTGTACTGCCTCCTGAGTTCAAAATGCTTATTATCAGGGACTAAGATGCATCAAGAATGCAAATATTTCTATAAATATATAGAAATTATTCAAAGTTCAATCAAGATATAAAATGAGGTCTAGAAGTGGCAAGCCATGTTAATAACAGCTCTGCTTAATTTGATTTAGTAATAAAACATAATTTCATTGTATCTTTGATGGTGAAATGCATGGGTCTTTGATATACTGGAAAAATGCAGCTTAATTTCACTATTATCTTAGTAAAATATGAGTGTCTTGTTACTGGATATGCTCAAATGTAGGAGAGAATACCCCAGACACAATGTACACATCAGCCATTTGAAGGGACCAGATTCAGACAGACCCACCCTCAAGGTTTCAGCTTCTCCAGCAAACAGGTCAATCCATGCCATCTCAGCACTCATCACCCTAAGAGAGATGATATTCAACTGTATGTCTGACCATGAATTCCTTGAAGGCACCATCTTCTTCATCTCAGTATCTAGCTCACTAATTTATGTAAGTAATTAGGTTCACAAGAAACTTGATAAAAATAATAAAAGTGATGAGGACATGCAGTAGGGAAAACACTGTGCTCCGTGGTGGGAATGTTGAAGTTTGGTGCTTGTATAAGGATACATAGCAAAAATACCCAGTACATGAAGAGTACTCATAAAAATAAAGGTTGTTAAATGAGGACTTCAGTTGAGAATTCAGCTTTCTCACAAAGGTCATTGAATAAGCAGGATCCCAAAGCTGTTCCAATTGAGCACTTTTATTTAAAAATACATCAGCTGTACTGGTTTAACTTATGTAATTCTCAAAATGAAAATGATATAGTTTTCAAAATAGGTTGTAGTAAAATGTGTAATAGTGGTTTTATTGAAATGTAATACATGTTACACACTATTTTTACAGATATGGGCAACTGTCAATGCCATCAGCTTTACAGTTTTATTCTCCCCGTACAACTCAGCTATGGCCCATCCCTCCATCCATACACAATTAATAGTGGGTTTCCTCTGTCTATGAATTTGCCTATTCTGGACATATGAATCAAATTACATAGTTTGTGGCTTTTTGAGATAAGGTGATGTTTTTATGGCTCACTCATGCTATGTAGCAGTATACTATTCGGGCTTTTAAATAAAATAGTTATTGTTTTTAAGATTATTTTATTTTATGTGCATTTGCCTTCAGTACCTGAAGAAGGCAGAAGAGGGCTTTAAATCTGCTGGGACTGGAGTTCCAGATGGCTGTGAGCTGTCATTTGGGTGCTGAGAACTGAATCCCAGTCCTCTGTGAGAGCAGCAACTGCTTTTAATCACTCAAGCATCTCTCTAGCTCCTGCTGCTTGCTCTTCTTTTTTAATGATGTGTGAGCATACTATATTTTTATACCTCCTTAGCAGTTGATTGGCACATCTACTTCTTTGCTATTCAAATCAGTAACTGTTTTCTTTTTTCTTATCACAATACAACTACATCATTTCACCCTTCCCTTTAATTCCTTCCAACCCTCCCATATACCCCTCTTTGCTCCATGTCAAATCCATGGACTTTTTAAATTAATTGTTGTTATATGCACATATGTATATATTTCCAAATACACAATTACAACCCACATACGACTTATATGAGGGCAAATTTTAAGTAATAAAATTAAGCCATTAAAAAACATCTAAGGTGATAAATATGGCAATACTTTGTGGTATTTGGCTTACAGAAAATAATCTAGGTTCCTTATCCTAACATTGACATTCAATACTTGCTCAGCTGTTAGGTCTTCTTCAGAACCTGGACAAATGGCTGATTTATAGCACATGCCTGGTAAAATATACTGATTGAAAAACAAATACAAGATCAACAACGAAAAGCAGATAGAGTGAAAGGAAAATTAAAATGAAAAAGATACCAGAAGGTAAAATATCAGGGAAAAACCTATAATTTATTTTTTATGGTTGTTGTTGTTATTTTGAGATAGAATCTCCTGTGTATCCCAGGCTGATTTTGAATTTGCTATGTAGCCTAGGCTGGACTCATGCCTCAGATATCTAAGTGCTGTAGATATAAGTGAAGCACCACAGCAGGCTAACTCATTATTTAAAATGTGCTGTGGATAAGCTCTATGCATTTACCACTTTACATTAAAATATTCTAAGTAATACAGACTCATGAAAATATTAGGAAAGGCCAGGTATGGCCTTTTATCCTTGCATTCAGCAGAATGTCCAGAACAGGCAAATTTTGAGATAGAGGGAGCCCACTAGTAATTGCATATGGTTGAGGATATGAGGAGACAGGAAAGTTCTTTAAAGCTTTTTCGGAAGCGCATAAAAAATGTAAAGCTGACAATACTTGGAGCAGGGGTTGGGGCGAGACAGAGACATGCCCATTTCTAATGAGTTCAAGGCCAGTGTGATCTGTTGTTCAACTAGTTCAAGGCCAGCCAGGGCTACACAGTGAAACCCCATCTCAAAACAAAATACCAATAACTGTGCCTTGAAAGATTCTCAGTGATGAAGATCACTGGTTACTCTTCCAGAAGACCCAGACTCAATTCCCAACATCCACCTATATCTCCAATTCCAGGGTATCTTATGCCTTCTTTTGGCCTCCAAGAGCACCTAGCACACATGTGGTACACATACATACATAACAAGAAAAAACACCCAAAACTCCAAAACATATAAAATAAAAAAACTAAAAACCTAAGCAAAAAGTTCAGGTACTTCCATAGCAAAGCTCTCATTGAAAAAGTCTGGAACATTTAGGGATGCTGTTATTAACACACTGTCCCAAGCCGACTTAGCCTCCACTATTGTATAGTTATTGTATGATACTTCTCTCCCTATCCCCTTCATAGCATATAATTCTATAACTTGGAAGCAAATTGTAAAATCTACATCATGTGCTGTTCCAGATGGTTCCTACTTTGATCCAGTTCCTTAGTCGTAGTTGGCCAACAGGTGAAAATACAGGTGGCATACTCTAGTTCTTCAAGCAGTTTTATACTTCTATAATGTAAATAAGGGGTCTAAATGCTTAGCTAACCTCTGGAGTTAGGGCATTAGGGTTAGATAGTGGTGCTTCTGTTTATTAGCAGAACGTTCCAGGCATGTTACTGCATCTCTCACAGCTCAGGAGTCCCCATCTGTAATAATATTCATGAGAACACCAAGCTCACAGAGTTGCTCTGAAGATCAGAGGAGATAGTATCTGTAAATTGCTTACCAAAGAGTTTTGCATAGAACAAGTGGCTGTTACCACAGGTTGAGGATCCCTAATCTGATATGTAAAAAGCAAAAAGCTTAGAGTGTGGTACTGAAAAAAAAATAGACTTTTTTAAAACACTGGTACGGTGCTCTAAGTAGAAAATTCCATATGATAAAACTTTGCTTCATGAGTAACTTCATATTTTAATACAGAAAATTTCTCACAAAGTATATATGAAACATAAATAAAGTTAAGGTTTAGGCTTGGATCTAATTCCAAAGAGACTTCACTGTTCATATTCAAAAAAAATCTAAAATTAAAAAAAAAACTTAAATCTGAAACACTTCTGGTCTCAAGCATTTCATATACACAATATTCAATATAAGAAACCAGTAACATAAACAATACTCCTTTTATTTTACTTTACTGCCTAGTGGATGATTCTGAAGTTAGGCCCACTCTGAAACTAAAAACTGGTTATCATCTAACATTATACTTAAGTAAATTCATGATTGCTTTATTTTAGGCCGATTATTGCATAGAGAGATAATCAACTCAAACAGATTAATAGCAGCAGCTCCTACTCCTACTATTACTACATACAGGCACACACATAAAATAAAGCAAGATACCCTAGAACTCTCGATGAAGTATAAGTTAAGAATTTTCCAATGTGTATTTGCATCTGTCCCTGTTTCAGGAGACAGGGGAAAGTATTTTGCACTTAGACTGTCATATTGCAAACTTGTAATAGATCTGTAAATGTTTTTTTTTTTAAACAAGACAACAGTGACTACCATACTTATTGCTGAGGAAAGTTATAGTGAGTTTCCCAGGCAAAGACTGTTTGGGTGGGATGCCAGGGTTGATGTGTTACAAAAAGTTGATGGCAAAAATAAAAATGTAAATGATGTGATTGCCTTTTGTTCCTGAATTTTGTAGAGTTACTTTTTTTTCACACGAAGTTGTATTGCATCTCGACTGAAGTCAAATAAATTACCATCTGTGTCATATGAACTACTCATATTACATACATAAGGAGCAGAACGTTCAATTTAGTTGGTGCAAGAATCCAATCTTTGGTTAAATAAAGAGGACATGCAGGAACATTGTCAACACCAATACTTAGGAATACTGGTGTGCTCCGAGTTGATGTTAAACAAACAAGCATAAGGTGAAGTCTGTAACTGGGGGGCAAGAAGGAGTTCTGATGGTGAACTAACACAAGAAAAAAAAATGAACTGAAATTGCTTAGAAGTGAATGGCCCTTACAACTCCAAAAAACCCAGACTTCCCCACTTTTGAAAAAGACAAGGCATTTGGCATTCTAAAGTAAATGTTCCTCTGAATGCAATGCAGATGGCCAGAGGTGGAGGCAATAGCTTTTACTGAAAGGCCATTTTAAGAGAGGTATGTTTGGAAATGCTCTCTCATCACTCACCTTTGTCTTCGTTGCTGGAATTTTTCCACCTTAAGCTCAACAAACAGGTCGTCATTTCTTTGGTATTTATTACAATATTAATCATACACACACACAAGCATGCATACACATGACCCTCAAAAGAAAATGCACTGAAACTTATTGCTGAAGACACCATGCACAAGAAACAGAGGACCCCAGTTGCATGTGATCTAAAATTCTGCTCTCTAAAGCTTTCACGGCACCAGGAAGTCTCATGCGAGCTTCCAAAGGAGGTAATCAATCAATCAATAATATTACCCATACATGATGCCTATGAACCACAACAATAACCAGCATGGCGTGATAGCCCTAAGGGTATACTAGTGGCGTGCGGACTTCAGCAGTAACCAACAGCTCTGTATTTGGAGGTAAGGCCTGCTCAACAGGGGGGAAATCATGCTTGTTCCTGGAAACAAGCTACCTACCTGAGGTTAGCGTAGTCATGGATATTAGAGAACAGCCTACAACCTCCATTTTACTAAGCCAACATAATTCCTCACTATATTTTAAATGTTTATCCTTATACCCACAACTAAGTACAGTTACCATGACTCATTAAAGGAACTTCACTTTGCAGCAGATAGAGATCATTATAGAAAACCACAACTGATCAAAATGCTGAGAACAAGTGATTGCATGTTACCCAGTTCCACTTGGTAAATGTACAACACAACTCCTACACCCAAGGCTCAGGGACTATCTTGGAAGAGGGGTGAAAAGATTGTAAGAACCAGAGAAATGGGAAGTCTGCTGCAAGACTGCATCTTCTAGAAATGACAGAGAAGTCACACCCAGGAAGTCTCAACAATATGACTGCCTAAACACGAGCTGAACAAAAACAACACCATTTGACACCATTTGACATGGGGAAAATCTCATGAGGGCCCAGACTCTAGATAAAGAACTACAGGTAACTAAGAAATGCTATGAGCAAGAGAAATAGCTTTCCTCGGGAATGGCCCCAAGACCAATTGGTTATTCATTAGCAAGTGGTCATCCTTGAAATTATACAATACAAGTACCATTATCTTTATATATATATATATATGTGTGTGTGTGTGTGTGTGTGTGTGTGTATGTATATATATGTATACATATGTATACATATGTATATATATATATATATGTATATATATATATATATATATATATATATATAGAGAGAGAGAGAGAGAGAGAGAGAGAGAGAGAGAGGGACTATACTGGTTGCACTTATATATTTAAGAAAGGGTGTTACATGGTAAGGGTTGGTGGGAGAATAGGGAAGGGGGGAAATGAACTAATTATATTTTAATTAAATTTTTTGAAGGAAACAAATTCCCTGGAGCATGTGGTAATATAAACTGAGTGAGAAATGCTGGTTTTGATCACCACAATAACCTCAAAGATGTACGAGTTTTTTATTGTTGTGGTGATTCACACTTACAATCCCAGCACCTGAAAGGTAAAAGCAGAAAGATAAGGAGCTAGTCCTCAAACCACTAAGAGAATATGAGATGAATAAGTGTATTGTTCCCATGGGAAGTATATGTAAAAGGTATGCAAAGACTTGAGGGTAAAGTTTTTAGCCTGGTGTGTATTAGACACCAAAGAGAATACCTGATTGGCTAGAACAAATGATATTTCATACTAAAAGAAAATTTTGTCAGAACAAATAAAGTACCTAACAGACCATCTGGCACACAGTAATTGTTCAATAAATGTCAGTTGACTCTGAATAAACACCTATTACAGGACATTTTTATTGGGTGTGAAAATGGGGGTTCAAATTTTATTCCTATATATAAACTGCTGCCTACAGATATTAAGATTGATTTAAAAGTCTAATACATTTCTGGAGGTGAAGGTGGCTGTAAACACTGGTTCTCTTGCCACCCAAGTGTTCCCAACATCACTGTGCCTGCTAGCCCAGAGAAGAGCTAGGAGAAGCCTCAGCCTCTAGCACCTCGATTCCACTGGTTAGATTCTCCCACAGTATCCATATTGAGCAAAGTCACACAGAAGCAATGACTGCTGATTTATTTTCTGACTTCCTATCCTAAGCTTGTTCTGCTCTAGATAGGGCAAGGAAATCTCTAAACTCTAAACACATGCTTCCCGAGAATTTCTATATAGGGCTCAGGGGAAAGCCAACTGGAAGAAGACCTGCCATTTTGGTTTGGTTTGGTTTTTCTTGTTTTGTTTATCTAAGATGAGAGATGACATGGGCAGAAGCATCCTACTAGGGGCTGAGACATCGGGCTTGGTTTTCCTCATGCCCTGTCACTGCTGGTTTCAATTCTTGGAACCAAAGGATGAACCTCCCACAACAACTCACAAAACGTCCACTGAAAGCCATAGCAACATCAGAACATTCATTTGGCCAGAACAGTTCAACAAAGATGAGGAATGTGATCTAAAGAATGACCCAAGCAAACTTAGAATCTCTGTCTCTGTCTCTCTGTCTCTGTCTCTCTCTTCTCTGTCTCTCTATCTGTGTGTCTCTGTCTCTGTCTCTGTCTCTGTCTCTCTCTCTCTCTCTCTCTCTCTCTCTCATACACACACACACACTTTCCTCCTTTCTTCTTCTTCCTCCATTCTAGAAGAAAATTAGTCTGACTGACTGCTAAGGTTAGCCACCACTCATAATAAACAAATTCACCTGCCAAAGGCTTTAAGTTCCATATACCAAAATTAAAGTTCCAAATGTAATTTGTAAGGAATGTTTCACAACAGATCACAATACCAATTTTAAACAGATTGAAGGAAGGAAAAAACTAGCCAGTTCTGGTGGCTCAGGCCAGTAGGATTTGCTGAAGGAGACAGAGACAGGAGGATCTGGAGTTTGAGGCCAGCCTGGGATACACATTAAAAAAAGAACTAGAAGGATACATTTACATGAATGATAGCTGCGATTTCAATGGCTTTTGGTACATCTTGTCAAAATTTTTGCTTCTCACTATTAATTTGCCAGGCAGTCTATTACATTACCCCCAGAAGCTAAAGAAAAACAATGTGGCCGACACTCAAAACATAACCAACAACATGCTTACTGGAACTGACTTATCCAACCTACTCTGCAAATGTTGCTGGTAGTAAAAGAGATACTATAGGCAAAGGTGGCCTCTTGCCCCAAACATATGGAATTTTGCTTTCTAAAAAGAACTTAAGCAAATATAATAAGAAAAATGTTACTGTTAGGGTGTGGAAATGCAAGCAAACTCACTCATCATCATATTTTGTTTGTTTTATCACTATGAATAAAGTAACATATACAATGCTTTGACGATTGTTATACTAGCTTGTCTGAGTGGTTAGTGTTTTTACATCTCATTTCATAAATGGATTGCAAATTACACAATGAGTGGGTGTGTATCTTTTCCTATTCTTAAGCTTTAAATGTAGCATTTTTGCGGAGGGAGTTACAAACTCACGGAGTTTAGGTGTGAAGTCATCAGTGCTGAGGTTTTATTTTTAGGACAGTAACTTGAGTTTAACAATTCAATGTGTATGATGAAAGGCCCAACTGCATTTCAAGTCCTTCGAGCTGAGAAAACAGTATTGCTTTAAGACGCTAAAGGATACCCACAGGAAGATGCCTTTGGGAATGAATTCAGTACTTCCAGGACAGAAAAGGGATTTGATAGCACTGGGAAAGATCATGCCCACAGACATAGGGAGGGTGAAGACAAGCTACAGTACCCTAGAAGACAACATTTTCCTCCCACCAATGATTTGATTTGATGGAATATAAACAGACTGTGAAAACTTATAAGGATGATTCAAATCTCCTGATGGATTGCATTCAGTGCTTAACATCATATCTGGTCAGGGGAGTAAATCTTTTTCATTTTCTGCTCCTGGTTTTAATTACTGGAAAGGCAATATGGTTATTATCTTCCTTTTTTGAGTAATCATTTCCATGAACATCTTAGATATTTGGAAACAGGCACATAGCTACCAAGGCACTTAAACAACATCACTAAGTATATAGGCACCAAAGGCCCCAGCATCCCTTGATCACCATTCTCTCAAAAATTCAGAAAGGAAAAAAATATATTCTGACCTAGTTTGAATTAACATATCCTGAAACATCAGCCTGTAAACGTTTGGTTGATAGTAACAGATAGTAATAAATACACTTTATATCCTAACTCAATACACATGTGCATGAATTTGAAGTAAATCCCACCCAAAATGCCTAACTTCATTATCATATGTTTTGATATGTTCTTGGCGCCCACTCTATGCACTTTTGTTCTGAAGAGATGCTAACTCCAGCTGACTACATGAATTTCCTTGTGTGTTGATCAGTCTTTTCCTGACACTCGAAAACTACAAGAACTGAATAAGCAAATAGAACAAGGAAATCTTATTACACCCCAAAAGAGCAGGGTAAACCTTCACATTTTGTCACCAGTAATTAAAACTAAAATACTTGAACCTTAAAATATACTTTTAGATTAACTCTACAGTAAGAGTTTGCTAAGCCAAATAAGAATGTCAGGAAAATGGAAAGGCATATTTCAACTTGCAGAACAAGTTACTTGTAAGGTTTGAGCATTATTGCTTAAATGCAGCCATGTTGTTTTATGCATGAATGTAATATTCGGGCCAATAAGATATCTGCTTGGGAAAACTTTGTTGGCTTTTAGCCCAAAACATTTTGTAAGTAAGAATACTGTCATTAATTCAATCCAGCAAAACTTTAGTGATTCATAACATTTGAATTCAAGTTTTTAAACAATAAAATCGTGTTTTGACACATCTTTTTATTTCATCATTCACTTTTTTGTTTAAAAAATCTGCTGAAAGAACCGTCTACTAGTAACAACTCTAATGGATATACAGTTTATTTGTAGAGCATTCAAAATTTCAAAACCCTTTTCATTTTTGTGAAGTGGTAATGACCACCAATCCCTGGATTACTGAATATTTTAAATGTATATAATGACATTTGCCAGACTCAAAACTGAAACTTAATATTTGGTTTGTTCTGCATGTGACAGATTACTTGTTCCCATGAAGAAATCCAGGTGTCTGGCTTTTGGTGATTGCCTGTGGCTTAGAACTCCAGCTCAGTCCTTCTACCCCCCACCAAGTTTGGAAGATATAAAAGAGCTTTCATTTCAAGTAAAGGAACAAGCCAAGTTCTGGGGTGGGGGAGTGTCACACAACTGTTTTCATGTGGATGTACCTACTAAAAGAACTCAGAACAGATGTTTATCTTTTATAAACATTGAACTAGTCGGCAAATTGGAGGCTTAACAAGCTAAGGGGAGTGAAGGACAGGCCAGGAAGTCAGGGATTCCTAGATATGAACTCAGCCTTGGTCTTAATTCTGTTTTTGCTCTAAATCAATGCCACGTTCTTCACACTTCAGCTGGTTTACAGCAGGCAAGCGTTACAGAAGAACAAACTGTTTCCTGGAGATGTTATGGGTTAAATGGTTACCATTACAGCTCCCCATCAAGGTACTTCCACAAATGATAAAGCAGGCTTCATGAATATTGTTTATCTTTAATAGATTACGAAGTAACATACAGTGTGTACACCTGCTGGTGTCTTTCAAAGGTGACCTTCAAAGACGCCATGCCTTCCATTCCTTTCTAAGTTCTTGTCTACTTTAGTCATCATCAGATATTCAACCAATTAAAAAATTCAATCATGTGATATTACATGGGTTTTAAAGTAGCTGTAACACCTTCTGGTTGAGCATTTTCAGTGGCCAGTTAGGTGCCCACGACTTTATTGGATCTCTGTCCACTGACAACATAAAGCTAACACCTTCTTGGCCCAAGACCCTGTTTGACAACCTAAGGGAAAGACTTAGCATGTTGCTATCAGGAAAACAGACCCCATTCCCCATGCCATGAGGCCCCACCCCCGCCTGCTTTCCATGTCCTGGGCAATTCAAAAGGTAAAATGCAGTTTCACTTTCTCCCTACCACTTCATGAAAAAGGAGGTCCGGCCCCTTCTTGGCATTTAATGAATGGTCCTCTCCCCCTGGATTTGGACTGTTGAGCCTTCCAACCAGTCATTAACTAGCAGGAAATGCCCTCCTCAGCAATCACTATTGTGTAAATAAAGTCATAAATTTTTGGAGGCCAGTGCAATCCCAGACCCCAAAGCTGCACATGTCAGGGTTAAAAAAAAATCTTGATTGTAAAAGCACTGCCTTCCAAATTAAACTCAAACCACATGATTCAGTCCATAAAATATACAAAATATGCAGTCCAGTGACAGATTTATTGTGGCCTTACAGAATAAAGAAAAAAAATCTCTATATGGAAAACACAGCTACTTTTGACCCAAGCAGCCCTCAAACAGGAAGTTTAAAGCCAGTCAGGCAGCTGGGGCCTCACTTAGTTATGAAGGAGACCAGGGCAACCAGCATTTCCTGTCATTGCTTGTCACCATTTTGAGCACTTTTATTTGAATTGTTTTCTTAGATAGCTAAAAATATTACTGAGATTTCTTTGGGGATAGACACAAGACAATAAAAAGGGCTATTGTATGGCCCATGACTGAAATGAGAAGTGTAAATTACAAAATACCAATGCACTTAGCAGAGGTCACATAGCTTGTCATTTGGACATTTTGCTGCATTTTAATGAATGCTAGAGTAGTAGATGAAATTAGTAAAAGTATTTAGTCTCAAATACTAAAACTACTGACACAGCCCACTCTATCATGTTAACTCAGGATCAACGTTATGCAGCATAGTTTTCACACACCTGATCAGTAGGTATTAGAACTTGCAGCCTTGCATCACAGGAAGAAGCTTCTTAGAGTTTCTCTCTCCTATCATCATCATCATCATCATCATCATCATCATCATCATCATCATTTTATCACTGTGATAATTTTACAAAATTACTTGTACACATTCAGTGATATATGCATATATGAGTTTTACCTATGTGAATCACTTTGTAGTTCCTTATTACTAACATTAGGAAAATCACACTCTTCACAAAATACAGAGATATGCTTTTCTTTTCAGCATAGGGAAATGCAAAGCACTATGGTACATTTCCCCAGTCAGTCAAGTTCTCAATCACAAGTATGGGGGGGCAGAGTTTAAGTAATAAAGGAAAAATATTTTGTCTTGCTATTTTTGTTACATAGAATTTCTCAGTATATACAAATGAGTTCCTCCACAGAACAAAGTTTATCTCTATAATAAAGCGGATTTATACACGATAAAGGGGCAGCCAGTGAACAAAATTCCTGCTAACCCAGGCAGTGATGGCACACACCTTTAATATCTGTGAGTTTGATGCCAGCCTGATGTACAGAGTTCTAGGACAGCCAAGGCTACACAGTGAAACCCTGTTTTGAAACATCAAAACGAACAATCCCGATAAAGTCTAGGGTTTTCTCCAAAATGTTTGCCCTTGTAGTCCATGTCAATCTGAATCCAGCCTCAAGCTTCCCTTCAAAACTTTTCTGACACAAGGTCTGTCTGCAGCTGAGGCCACTGCTGTAGGCCTCCATAGAACAGATCAAATAACATAGGCTCGGCACCCAAGCAGCTCCTCACGCGCCCCAATTTTTTGTATGTATCTGAAGCTTGTAGACATAAAGCATGGCTATTTACAGTACAGTCTTTCAGTTGATACTTCTGGATAACATTTAGGAGGCTGGTGGGATAGTGACATAAATGAGCCGGGAGTTAAGTTCTCAGAACCGCTGCTGAGAAGAAATAGTCCCCACCTTCTTTGGGATTCTCCTCAATTACAGACTGCAAGACTTTTCAGAAACAGTAATGTGCCCTCTGACAACAGTATCCACAAGCACATCATCAGCTGAGCAAGCACTTACAAAGGCAAACTCTTGACTCCAGTATTAAGGTGAACTATGAGGCCTTACCTGCATGCCTTGAGTCTTGTCGAGTATACCTCTACATAATGTAAACAGAATCCAGAAGGACTACTTTGTAAAGCACAAGTCTAACCTTTCTTTCTGTCTTTCTTTCTTTTAAAGAGTATTTCAGCAGGGCACGGTGGCACACTTCTGTAATCCCAGCACTCTGGAGGCACAGGCAAGTGGATCTCTGTGAGTTTGAGGACAGCCTGGCCTTCAGAGTGAGCTCCAGGACAGCCAAGGCTACACAGAGAAACCCTGTCTCAGAAAACCAAAAGTAAATAGTATTTCATTAGACCATATTAATTGTACAAAACAATAAATTTCATTATTACAGGTTTATACCTGTATAAAATGTACTTAGTGTATAGTCATCCCCTATTACCCTCCTCTTACTCATATTTCCCTTTCCTCAATTCCTTTCCTCTTTCCTAATTAGCCTCCCAAGTACTTTTATACTTTCTTCTAGACCAGAAACCTAATCTTTTGGAAAAGTTATTTTTATTATTTCTTGAATACATGAGTGTGTGTGTGTGTGTGTGTGTGTGTGTGTGTGTGTGTGTGTGTGCGCCTGAGGATGCCAGACACGGTTGTTAGCCACCTGATGTGGGTATGTGCTCTTTAACTAATTTTAATAAAGCAACAGATTCATTATCTGCATATGTAAAGGAAAATAGCTTAGGAATTCTGTTATTTTACACACACACACACATACACACACACACACACACACACACACACACACCACATGTGACACTTTTGTTCTGCTTTTCTTTGCTGTTGTTTTGTCCATAAAGTTAGAAGTGTAAAAACCAAAAGTGAAATTCGAGCTTTTCACTGTTTTCCAACAAGATATCCCTCCCACCCTGTTCTCCAATCCTAGTGTGTGTGTGTGTGTGTGTGTGTGTGTGTGTGTGTGTGTGTGTGTGTGTGTGTACTGATATTGCCACATAAGGAGAAACGGCAAGAGCTCTGCCTAAAAACCAATAGTCCTCTGAGCACAAAAGACAACTGTAGATATAATATCAGAAATGGCAGCTCCTGTCCTGTTTATAATGGCTTTGCTTTCTAGATATGGTACAAAGAGACACCATACGCTTCCATATATTGGTAAATAGAAACCCATGCAAATCCACACTGTAAACAGACACTGTGTGAAAAAGAGACAGTGTCCAGTAGTCTTTTCATATTTCACCAATTTCATATTTCACACATGTCAGGAGGCACCTGGGTAACAATTTTTCTTTTGTCTACTCTTTTTTAATCTCCCGAGCCTGTTAAAAAGAACTATATCTACATAACTGCATGGGGAAGATGATTTGCCTGGGATACAGAGGATGTACATTAAACGTAATTTCTGGTGACAGAAAAGTAACACTTAGCTTTCAGGTCATTCTTTAAGGTCTCATCCTAAAAGCTGCCATTAAATGCATAGCGCTGGCCTCATTTTGAGTCACCAGTATGGCTCTCAGCAAGCCATTCAACCCAATATAGATAATTGCTCTTTTTTTTTTTTACTTAATAATAATAGAAACAACATTACGTAAAATCGTACACGTAAAGTGCAAGAGCAAATGAGAAATACAGATCGAATCTTTAATTTTCTAAAATTTTTACCTAGACAAGAAAGCACTGAGGATATAAGGTAAAGAGATCCAGGAGCCTACCTGGCACGGATACGCTGGGACACCGACGACACCTGAATGACACTAAGGAAACCTTTCCGAAATTTCCACACAAGAAGCTCAGAACTCTCAGAATCAGACGGGTACACATTAGAACCAATTCGAAGAACCGGCAACAGAAAACCCAATCCAGCCAACCATCAGTCTCTAGGATGCTCCCATGGAGTGAGGAGATCAAAGAGCAAGGCAGAATTCTCCAGTGCTAGCCCCCTGCATTTCTACCTAGACTGCCCTTTCTCAATTGGAGGCATTCTTTCTGCTCACACACTTGTGAGCAGAACTGCTCACACACACTGCACTCCTTGTACAGGTACAAAACAAACTCCTGCCCCAAATCATAAACAAATCCTTTCTACTTGTCAGCCAACTTAATGCTGCTGAGAGAAGGACTTGAGAGTGGACGTAATATTTTAACAAGCGTGACTAATGGAGTCTTAAATTTCTAATCTGGCCCCTCTTCCCCCTAACTTTTCTTTTCATGGTTGTTATAAAGAGAAGCTGGGCATGGTAGTGCACGCCAATATTCCCAGCTACTCAGGAGGTTGAAGAAATAAGGCCACTTAAGCTGAAATTAGTCTTGGGGAAACAGTGCAGCCGTAGGACAACTACATTTTATAAAATGAATTCTGAAGTACAATTCTAGCACTAGCTACAAAGAAAAACAACACACACACACACACACACACACACACACACACACACACACACGCACACACACAAATCAAATCCCTTCATTGTTGCTTCCTCTTTAGTTCTAAGAAATGACCCTTTTTCTGAAAGTGTACTATGTAGAGTGAAACATTTCTTAGCAACAAAGGAATATCATTCGTATAAATATATTGTTACTGCTTATTAGAAACCTGTTTATTTACCCTTGGAAAGCACTGTAACCCCAGCTGAGCATTAAGAGCAGGAATTCAAGGCAAGCCTAAGCTACAGAGTGAGATCCTGTCTCAAAATAACAACAAAAATCAAGAATATGGAAGCATCTTTATGAAGTAAACGTGGTTGCAACCTGTACCTCTTTCAGACTCTTGAGCATCTTAACGTGGCAGTGGCCATTATTTTACTTTAACGACAGGACAGGATCAAGATATTTGTCTAAAATGCACTGCTATTTATTCTTTGCACTTCCTGAATCCCCATTTGTAATCCTAGTAGACAAAAGTTTTTATTAAAAAAAAAGTCTGCCACCTTCTTGACTTTATTTCACTAGAAGCAGAGTACAAGTATAATTTTATGAATGAATAGCTTCATCACTTTAAGGATTTCACTTCTTTTCTTCCCTCCCCCTTTCCTAGATGCAAAGACAGCTGAATGGAGAACAGAGCTGTACTTGAAGCTACATTGTCAACATCTGTACAACAGCCAAGTGCTTGTCACCGTTCCAGCAATGTGTAGTGCTGTGCGGCCACTCAAAAGACAAAACCTTTTTTTTTTTTTTAATTTCCAAGCTGCTTTTTACTTCTTCATTGTGTACAGCTGGACAGATAATGACACACCTACTGACTAAAAAAAATAATAACTTTCACAAGTTCCTGGAAGTACAATGAGGGGCAAGAAGAGAACCCATTTGAGTCAAGCAGAATGCAATTAAGAGAATGTACATCGTAATCTACTTTATAGTTTAGGTTCTTGCAAGTGTACAAAAAGGCCTTCCGTTTAGATGAAAAGCTGTGCACAAAATCTGTTCTTTTAAAATTTATAGACTGCCTATTTTTCTGTATAGCTCAACATCTAGTAAACAGTGATGTATGCAAAAGATTATTTAACTAAAAGATGGGTACAGCAGGCTGGTTTGTTGACCAGCGCATAGCCATAGATTTTATCCTCCTTAAAAAGAAGTTGTTATGTAATGCCTGAAGAAGACAGTTGAGGAAAAGCTATTTTATAACAGTCCGGGGAACCATTATGCATTCTTAAAGCAGCAATGGAAATCAGAGATGTGAAATGGTTCTTAAGAGTAGAGGAAAGCATACAGTCACAACCTCTAGCCCAGCACTGGACCAATTCTCTCTCACTTATATTTTCATATAAAGTCCCCAGTCTCATCCCTATTATAAGGCAGCAGAACAATAACTGGGAAATGCTCTCAAACCTATAATGTTCTGGCCCCAAGGTTTAATACTTTCACTTTTTATAATAATGTTTTGGGGGCAACATCATTCAGCCACAGAGCAGCACCCATAGAGGTGAATGAAGCTTATAGACCTGGGGACTTAGTATGGAATTATGAAAAATCAGAGTTGGTTTTTGTCATCTATTGAAAAAAAAGCCAGTATCTATTGTTATACCTGTAGCACCTCCTTTTTCAAGTGTGAATTGCTTTGCATGGGTCTCTGAGAACAGTGTGGAGTTACTGTACAGTAAATTCCACTGTAAGCAGCTTGGGTCTTTGTCTCTAGGTAGACTGTAGTACCTGGGCAGAAACACTGCACTAGACTTTATTAGGTGCAGGACCATATTTTCATCCCTTTCCAGCTTCTACAGCTTGGGAAAAGTAAAAAGCACACAGGAGTAGACTAGTATCAGCTGGGTTATAGACCAAAGTTTATTTGGATTATGTTTAGAGAAGGTTTTGTAAACGTGAAAGCATTTCTCCAAAACATTACAAATTCAAAAAATTAAATTGCTTTAGTATTTAATGTTTATTAAGGACTAAATTTGCATAGGCAAAGAGAAAATGTGCCTATAATCAGGAAAAGGCCAAAGTCTCTGGAAAGGCTAATTGTCAATATGCCTTTCTTCAGAAGGAGGAAATATTTGGATAAATTATATTAAGTGTTGATGTCCAGTCATTTGTCCAGGTATATCACCAGTCTGTTTTCCAACTGCTATAATCAGTAATCATCCAAAGACTTACTAATTAAGTCAAGAAGCCAGCACTATGATATATCAGCAATCGTTTTAAAATTAAGTCCGGTATCAATTTTATCTTAGTTGATGCTTTCCCATGAACTTTACATACACATATGGAGAGGTTGTGAGCATCAGGGGGCAGCTTATAAATAGCAATGAAGAATATTTAGAGGAAAAGAACTCCCTAAAACAAATTAGAACAAAATACACACACACACACACACATATATATACACACACGTGTGTGCATACTTTTCAATAAACAGCATTCTGAAAACACAAAGTACGTCCACCATAACCATTAGACAACAGCACAACTAATAGCCTAATGTTAAACTTCAATAGCACCCCAGTTTTAATTTTATTTTCTTGTCAAAGAAACATTCTGTCTGAGTGCAAAAAACTAAAGCTACCGTTTTTAATACCTACAATGTACAACCCTCTTGCCCTCTGGCCCCAGGTGCCAAAAGCAAGCTGCTACATGGTACTGACACCGGGCAGGGAGATGTGGCCCTTCTAAGGCATCCCATAGAAATGGGAAAGTCAGTTATGGAAAGCTTTTGTTAGTGGCATGCCATGCAAGAAATTTCTTTAAGTTAGAAAAGAAAAGCGGGAGGGGTAAGGAGAAAAAGAGAAAAAAGAAAGGCAAAACTTAAAAAAAGAATAAAGATTAAAAAAAAACCCAAACCAAAACATGCAACAAGTTGTAGTCCGTATTAATTTTCCTATTTGCCATTTCGCGGGAGTGGATAAAGTTTAAAAAGCAGTGCATTTCATCTCCGTCCTAGCAAGGCAGCCAGTCTCAGAAACCCAAACTCATTTCCAGCCTTACCTTCCGTTGCTAGCGCAAACCCAGAGGCTAAGGGGCCCTGCTCTCAGTGGCAGCGGTAGGGGCAGAGGCAGCAACAGCAGCACATGCCATCTGTTAGCGGGATAAGCAAAAAGCAGCGCTGTGCGAGGTGGCCCCTGTGCCGGGAGCGCCTTTAGCAGGGGTGTATAGTGGATGCCGCCATTTTAAAGCGAGGTTCCTAAAATCATTAGATATAAGCAAATTAAAGCCCGGCCCACCTCCATAACTTCAGGGCTGGGACGCGCTACTGGGTTCCAAGTCAGCAGCAGCGGGGGTTTACAATGTCAAGTCTAGCTACGCGCACTGGGAACTCCAGAAACCAAGACCACAAACCCAGGAGGTGCCATCTCTTCCCTCACCCCCCGCCCCCCGCCCACGGACCCCCACATTTTTGACTCCTCACTTAAGAAGACTGCTAGTTAGCGGCGTGCTATCAGCGCCCCCATTCCCCCCTCCCCTGTCCCCGGCCCGGCTAGCCCGCTGGCTGGGGGAGGGGCCGGGAGCCTGCGCTCCCTCCCCCCGCGCTCTTTTCTGCTTGGTTCAGTCCACTTGGAGCACACCTCAGAGCGCCCCAGTTCCCTCGCGGCCGGCGCGCGCGGGCGAGTGAGCTGGCGGGCTGGCCGGCGGGCGGGCTAGGGCAGACAGGCACGGGGCTCCCGCCGTGGCTCGTGGTTGCCGTGGCAACCGCCCCCCCCACTCCTCACCCCCAGCCAGGCCCCTAGGCAAAGGCGTGTCCTGGGTTCCGACCCGCACCCCTCCACAACGCACCCCCCAAACACAAAAGTACACCATACCCGGGGTGCCCAGACTCTGGGCTTCTCCGCCAGACACCTCAGGGTCTCACTTAGAACTCGGCCACTCCAGAGAGAGAATTTTTTTTAGGCGCCAAAAAGGCAAGTCGCGCCAAACTCCGTGAAGCGGTGGAGTCGCGAGCTGACTAGGCAAAGGGCCATCCCCCGCCACCCGTCGCCTGGGGCCGGCCCCGCCCCGCCCGGCCAGGTAGCAAGACTCACCCCCGCGTCGCAGTCGCTGTCGCCTTCGCCTCTGCCACCTCTGCCACCTCCGCCCCTCCAACCTCACCTTGCAGAACAATCAAGCGACTCCAGCCCGGTCTCG
Source organism: Acomys minous (assembly GCF_964271855.1). Classification (NCBI taxonomy): domain Eukaryota; kingdom Metazoa; phylum Chordata; class Mammalia; order Rodentia; family Muridae; genus Acomys; species Acomys minous. The sequence goes on along the minus strand of NC_140488.1, from coordinate 23,150,528 downwards.
CTGTGAAGGCGACAAGCTCAGGAACTCAGGCGCCTGTTGCCCCGATTCCCGCGCCTGGCCCGGGACTGTCTTCCGCCTCCTCGCGGCTCGCTCTCAAAGAGCGCCAAAAAGTCGCGCTCCTGATCACGCTCCGAGTGGGGGCACTTTCTTCCTGTAGGGCTCAGTTCCGTCGTGAAATATAGTCTTTGTGTGATTCGTCCGTTCGTGCTTGCTTTTCGGAGAGGGCCAGCGTGGGCTTTATTCTCAGGGGGTGTGGTGCTCCCCCCCCCCAAAAAAAACCAGCCTGCCCAAGCCTTCGTTGAGAGTGGCTTTTGTCATTTCATTATTAAGTGTGTGTTAGGGTGTGGGAAGGAGAGTAAATCATAACGCTTAGCATATACAAAAGCAAAGCCGGAGGGGAAGCATGTACACCCCACAGTGTGGAGCAGGAGCCGGCTCTAAAGTTTCTAGAGTTTTGGTGACTGAAGTGCCAATGAGAAAGGCAATGTAGCACGCGAAGCTATCGGATTCTAGACGCTTCTGAGACAGGTCGGGTGAAGTAGAAAAATTCCAAAATGACCTTGATCAATACATGTATTAATTCGCGAATGGTTAAATACTCACCGTTTGCCTTCCTGGATCTTCTGCCTTTCAAAAAAGCCCAGACCGTTTATATCCCTCTAAGAACTTGCATGAGGAAAAACGTTGATCAGAGGAAATGCTTCCTCTACTGCAAGAGAGTTTACAGGGTAGGAGGAGCCCTGAGGTAAGAGTACCAGATACTTTTGAATGGAAAACGGACAAAGCAAATGCAGTTTTATACTTTGATTTAAAAGTGCATCTGGACATGTAAATTACAAGTTTCAATTTAATGCAAGTGTAATAAGAGTACCAGCTGTCTCTTAATTGGAACCCCGCGATAATAAACACGTGCTTTTATTTAATTTTATGAGGACAATTGTAGATGATAACGCACGCATATGCAGGAACCTCAACTAGATGCTCATACCAATTCATGGCTGCTTTCCTGCATGCAATCAGCTACTTCAGCCTAGAACTGAACTCTATAAGCGCTACAGAAAGTGCAAAAGCATTGCAGGACATAGTTAAGTGGCAGTTAGGTTGTGGAGTGGAGTGAATTCTCTGGCTAATTATACTTTTTAATTCTGCTGAACGGATCCAAATAGAATTCAGCTAATTTTAGGCAAGAAATCAATCTCTGTATGTTAAATGCAAAATTATCAGAGTAGGACAGCAATGGTTAGGAAAAGACTGGGCACATGTGCAATGGCATTTGGCAAGAACCGTGAACATTACCAGGCCAGTGTGCAGGGACAGTGTCTGATACTTCAGAGTTATGGCTAGGATCCTAGCATAAGTCAAAATAAGGATTTCCTAGTTACCTCATGAATTCCTTACCACTTCTCCCACGCCTTCTTTCATACTTGCCAAGTTCCCTGCTCTACTGTAAAAATTCAAACTCATCTGGTATACAGGAAGTGGCTTTGTCAGTCCAGGAGTCACCATAGAACACTGCAGAGGTACTGGTTACCTCGAAAGACTGGAAGAAGGGCAAGGCTGAACTATATAACTTTATACCCAATGACCTAACAAATGAAGAAGTATTATGTCAGTGACTCAGCAAAAGGAGTCTTTATACTAAACTTGGGCAACACAGGTTCCCTCACCTCTGTCTACCATCACAATACACATCTCTTGTGGGACACACAGGCTTTCCTTAATACCACACAAACTAGCCCACTTTTACTGTTCTTGAGTTGCTGGAATAACCATTTCATCATGAACTTATGGTGCATCTCAAGGAATGTTCCCATTTGGGGCACAGTATAGTTTCAACACTGTCTCTTGCTTGAAGGTGCTAACCAAGTAGGTTGTGGTGCCATAGGCCTTTAATCCCAGCACTCCAGGAGGCAGAGGCGGGCGGATCTCTGTGAGTTTGAGGCCAGCCTGGTCTACAAAGCATTTCCAGGACAGCCTAGGCTACACAGAGAAACTGTCTCCAAAAACCAGAAAAAAAGAAAGTGCTAACTAGTGAAAACTCCAAGTGAGATTTTATTATTTTCTTTCCTACACTGGACGGGAAAGAAGGCTTAGAAACACATTTCAGCCAGTAAGCAGTTATTCTTCCTTTTATCCAGGGTGGCGGACCTTCCCAAACGAAGTGATGTAAATTTCCATGTCACTGGATCCACTGGGGATTTTTTCGAAGGCCAGAAAAAAATGCTGTTCCCTCTCATCAGTATTTCAGAGAGTTCCATTCACAAGGTAGACCCACCTTGGGATTATTTTTCACTTATTAGAGTGGTTAGAACTTCTCTTCTCCTTAGACATGACTAGGGGGATATAACCAAAGACAAATAGGACTGTGTCCTCACCAATGCTCTAAGTGTTCTTGCCATAAATTTTTGTACATCCAAGTCTAGCAATATTTTCCATCTGCTCCTCAAATACATTTTGGGGTCTTCTTGGAGTCATTATCCTGACATATCTTCCAAGGTTGGTGTTCGCATGTAAATTGTCATTCCTGGCCCTTTGTCCCAGTAACCAGTCAAATGGAGGCATATGAGTAAACATTTAAATATACCTTGGGAGCATTCTTTCTAAGCTCTTCCTGCATCTTAAAGCTGAAATGGACAATTACACATAAAAGTGGAGCAGCCTCAAGTAGATTTTCTTCCAGTAAAACATACTTCACTTTGACTGGTGTACTAGGAAAAATTCTGAAACTTGTATAATGACTTAGTATCAGAAGAATTACTATAATCCATAAACAAATATAAGCACACTTTTTAAAGATGCTGGGTTGGTGAACAGTTAAAATCTCTAATATGTTGATGTGCCATGGTTTTAAGAAATTTTTTAAGTTCTTTTTACATTGTATTCACTTTTTCTGTTTTTTTTTTTTAGCAAATTCATTTATTATTTTCTTTAAAAAAGACAATTAACCTGTACAATTGGACATAGAAGCAAGGCCATACTATGAAGAAAAAAGCATCTGTAGCACTATTCTCACCAGCAACAGTGGCGTTTTAATTATAGCTGTGATCTAGAAACGCTCTACAGGCAGCAGCTTCACAGGGACACTTGTCATTTCACTGAAGGGTAGATTGAGAGCTATTGGCATTATTTGTTATTCATTCATTTATTGCTAAAAAGCCTTTTTCATTCAGAGGTGGGAATTTGGGGTTTGTGTTTCACACAAAGCTCACAAATAAAGAAACAAGGGGGGGAAAAGGAGAATCTAGCTGTTAAAAAAGTTTAGACAGTTAATGAATGTTGGTGTCCAAGGTAACGCTTTTATAAAACAATGCACAATATATTTCTTAGACAAATAATAAAGTGATCCAATAAGTAGCAAAATGCTAAAATAATTGTTAGCACAGATAACAAATTGATCGATAATTCTCAGGTTGCAAAGAAACTTTTTTAAAATCTTGGACCCTTTTTCATGTGCATGAAATTGTCAGAATCACCTGGACACACTCTGATAAATACAGAAGTCAAGAAAAATACGGAAGAATTACATCTTCTAAAGTACACTAAGACCTGAAGGCTATACAGGGCAATTTTTCTCCAGGCCTTTGAAGGATATATGATGTGAATTATCCTTGATTACTGAATAGTATATTATATTTTAAAAAGCATCTTCAGAGGGAAATATGCTAAGAATAACACAAATAAAATGGTACAAAAGACAAAAAAGTAGGAATGTTATTGAAAAGAAAAACAAGACCTGTTCTTCCTTATGTATAAATAATTATAATTGTATCCATTTAATGTGAAACTACTTCATACCAGGCCTGTCTTAGCTCATCTGTCTATCTATGTCTGTCTGTCTATCTGTCTATCTATCTATCTATCTATCTATCTATCTATTGGGGTTTATGGTTCACACAAAGCTTGCAAATAAAGAAACAAGAAAAAAGGAAAAATCTAGCTGTTAAAAAATATGATTATAGCTTCCGAACAGAATTTTGATTATGGAAATGATCCTGAAACAGAAATCTAAAAGAAGAAAACAATCAATTTTAGTTTTAATATTCAAAGGATACTTTAAAATAATGTATACACACACCAGTGAAGGAAATATTCAGAGTATTTATTATATATAAATAAAATGGAATTACTTTAACACTGTAATTAAAATAGTATGGGACTAGTATCAATGAAATAAGGTTAATAAAGGGTTAAAAATGAAAATTATGCCATTAAAATAACAATCAGGAGAGATTGTTCCTTTTTAAAAAGTTAACTTGGAGATTTACTATTCATTTTTAGTAGCTTTATAAATTGTGTAATAAGACACTGAAATTAGAGACATAAATGGTTTACCATGAGATTTTATTAACTCTTCCTTTACATTCTTGCCACTTCTTCTTTACTTTCCTTGCATTACTAAGGTCAGTTTTCTTCTGGTAATATTTTTCTGGCTTCTTTGTGTCTTTTTTCCCTTTTCCCACTTCCAACCATCTATATTGTCCTTTATCATCTCTTTTACACAGCTGCTTTCCTTTTATTCCTTTTAGTTCTTTTTGTTCTCCTTTTCTTTGAATGCTTAAAATATGGGGCAGGAATGTATTTTATTTATTTTTCCTCTTGAATAAAACATCACTTTTAAAAATGAATGCACTGAATTCATTATTTTAAAATTCCTTTCTAAAGAACACCCCAATTGGACTGCGTTTTAATTATTTATGGATGGCTACAACTAAATCCAAATCGTCTTGAAAGACATAAACTATGTTGTGTAGACAGCACTCCATATCATAACTGCACTAGATGCATAACCACAGGAGGAACAATGAACACATATGTGAGAGATTTGTATTTACAGTCAAAGAAAATCTTACTTTCCCAACTTCAGACTTGTCCAATGTCTACCTTTAATCACGCTGAAGCATGCCCTAGACGTCATGTAACATCTTGATGCACGAATGATGTCGTTGTGTTTGCATTCCTGCTCTCACGCGTGTAGTATCAATATGCATGGGTGCCCTTGCTGGGAAGCTGCAATGAAACGGAATGGTAATGCACAAATACAGCGGTAAAGCAAGAAGCCAGTAAACATTCATTGGTATTTTAGCGACTTTGGGCAAATTACTTCTCTTTTTCTGTTTCATTACAAATAAAATGAAGTATATACTAAGAGTAAATATGACAGAAGGTGGAGATTTGTTAGAGGGATGCCATTGATAACGGCGGTGGTTTTTACTTAATGCTGCATTCAACACACCGTAAATACTCTACTGGTGAGAGAAGGAAGACACATTGCAGAGTCAGAGGCATAACATGCAAATTGCCTTGTAAGAAACCTGATTTGACTACATCACACTGGAGGGTTAACTTATCAAAACTTCCTTTTACTTTTTTTTTCATTTTAAAATGTATTATAATATATTCATATTACATTCTGATTGTTATCCCCTTTGTATCCTCCCAGTCCCCTCCTCCCTCCTCTTCTGCCCTATTCTCCTTCCCTAGACCTCTGACAAAAGTTTTATTTATTGTATTTTATCATGTATGTGCACTGTGTGTGCCTGGATCCCATAAAACTAGAGTTAGAGCCAGTTGTGAGTCACCATGTGGGTGCTGGGAAGTGAATGCAGGTAGGTCCTCTGCAAGAACAACAAGTGTTCTTACCTGCTGAGCCCTGGCACTCCCACCACACACTTGATTGCACTAGTCACACTTTGGATATCCCTTAGCAAACTTAAAGCAATGGCCAGATATACCTCCCCCTTTTTATTTGAAATAGTGCCTCAATTTCCATAATCAATGTAACCCCTGCTGGCCTGAAAGACACTCTGTAGAGCAAATTGGGCTCAATCACAAGGAGATCTGCCTGCCTCTGTCTCCTGAGTGCTGGTTCTAAAGGTATACACCATGACAGCCAACTGCCTTTTTCCCTGTGCCATGGAGGGGCATGAGAAAAGAAGAGTGCTAGAGGTGGTCTTTGGGAAAACCTATTGTAATACAAAAAGGAAGAAGGTGGCACCAGTTCCAGACTATTGTTATGAGCAGAGTCTAGTGACCTGCTTCTGTGCTGCCTATCACAAAGCAGCACTCTACTCTGGCTATAAAATAAAGAGGTGCCTTACTGAGGAGGGGGATCTCTACGAGCCTATGGCTTTTCTGTTTCTACCTGATGATGCTATACAAGCGAAGGAGGCTTGACGCTAAAATGCTGTTTCACGTGATTAAAAGCCATGCTTAGTAGCAATGTCACCTTGTACAAGTTACTTCTTTTCTCTCTATCTTGCTCTTTGCTTGAAAAGTGGGCTAATTACAGTGTCTACTTCCAGAGGCTGCTGGTGAGAAGGAAATGAGATGGCTTGCATATAAAAGGTGTTTGGAATATTGCCTACCAGATACTGAGCGCTGTCAGATTTTATCCAGGTGCAAACAGCATCTGTGATCAAGAGAACTTTTTTCCTGCCTCCAAAGAAAACACATTCCAAATACAAGACAGGAGTATAGAACTTTTTTTTTTTCATTTAATTGAACTCGAGTGTGGCATACTAAAAACCACAAGGCAAAGAGGCACCTTGGGCCCCCAGGAAAACTTCCCAAAAGGCTATCATCAAAAATAGGCAGATGCTAATTCTGAAAGCGCAGGTCCTGTCGAGGCGGTCTCTTCTGCTCTAGTCTGCAATGACACCTGAAATTTCCTGCCATTATGCCTTAATGTCTTCCAAAACCCCCCTTTGAAATAAACACATTACTCGGGAAGAGTAACACATTAATCTGATAGCTGGATAGACACTTTAGCTAAGAGTACTTTCATCAGATCACTTAGGTTCGGGGAATTGGACCCTGCAGCCAGCTGATGAAGGACAGCTAAATGATGCTGTGAGGTAAGGGAAAGAGAAAGAGCATCTGGGGACAGTGTTTGGTTTGTGGCGATGAAAGCTAGGCAAAGTGAAGCTCTGCACTGTCTCCAGGATAGAATGCAGAGTTCTTACAGCCTGACTTCCATTTAGCATTCTATTGTTCTGAAGAGACACACTGACCATGGAAACTCTTATAGGTGAAAACATTTAAGTTAAGGCTTGCTTACGGTTTCAGAGGCATAGTCCATTATGATTAATCATGGTAGAGAGCTTAGCAACATTCATGGCAGGCTAGGAGTTGGAGAAGGCCTGGGCTTGGCATGGGCTTTTGAAACCTCAAATTCTCCAATCCCCTAATGACACATTTTCTTCAACAAGGTCACACTTACTCTGAGAGGGACATACCTCCTAATTGGTCTAATTCGTCTCAACTATTACCACTCCCTGATGATTAAACATTCAAATACAAGAGCCTGTGGGGGCTATTGTTATTCAAACCACAGCTGCTGTCTTTTCCACTCCTTTAATTTTCTTTTGCATGTGTGTATGCACACAAGCATGCATACATATGTATGAATGTACGTACCACATGCCACCTAGCACACAGCTAGGCACACAAAGAATACTTACCAGGTATCTGAAGAGTGAATTTATGCCTGTAGCAAATTAATCAGGGATGCTCTGTTTTGAACATGAGTGGGGCTAGCTTGCTAAACTTCTAATAGGAGTTTGAACTACAATCTAGATGTGGATCTGTTCTGTAGGGTGGAGGAGGTGATGGGAGCCTGAACGTTACATGCACTAAGATAGTAATGACAAAAAAAAAAAAAAGCTGGGTGTAAAAAGAGAAAGTGCCAGGTAGAAGCAAGTGTAGAAGAGCCAAGAGATGAGGCAGCAGCATCTATCTAAGAACATACCCAGATAGTACTGGGTCCGAAGACCCAGAAGAAGCTGGGCTTTCCAGGAAGGAATAGTTTATTATTTTTTTAAAAAAATAATGCTTTATATTGAGTGCTTCTTTGTGTCAGGTATGTTTACTGACCCCTTATTTATTCCTCACAACAGGACCAAAAGGATCTGTTTTACAAATGAAAATTTGACCATCAGAAAAGCTGAACTGTAGCACCTAAGTGCATAGACAAGAAATTGAACAGTGCCTGAATTGAATTTCCAGCCCTGCCACTTATTAACCATGTAGGTTTTGACAAGTTATTCCACTTCAGGCCTCTGGCCCTCAGTTTCTTCTTTGATACAATTGAGGATGACAGCTAGAGGAACTAGTACACGATCAAATCCTTGAGTTCCATCTCCAACACCCCAGAAAGAAAAATAAAATAAAAACGAAGCTTATAGTAGTATCTGCTTTCTAAGATTATTATAAACTTTACTACTCACAAAACACTTAGAGTGGTGCGCAACCATTGCCTACAACAATAAATATGTAAACAAAGCAAAATGAGCAAACAAATTCTCCGAAGGCTAGGCAGTTAGTATGACAAAAGAAGCAGGTGTGAACCCAGGTCCAAATCCTTCTGTCCCAGCACAATTCCTATTTCTTCTACAGAGCCCAAATCTTTGTGTCTTTTTAAGAACTCCTCAATGACTTGGCTCCCTTACGAAATTTGTCCTTGCCACGCGCTCTTTCAGCTCTCCTCAGTCATCGACCGCTTGTCTCATTTGACTTCTGCCTCAACGTTTTCCTATTTACCAAACTAGTTTGTTCATTTCTTGAGTTCACTGGCTTATTTTCATCTCCCAAAGTACCTAGCTTTCTCTCTGATTTTGTAATGCAAGTGCTTGCTTCCACAAGTCATCAAGGGTGGTCTTCTAAAGTTCTGAGTGGCATAAGACTATGGCAGGACATAATGGCCCATAAGTCTTTGCTGTTTTCTAGCCCTTGTTTTTATGCATGTGCCCCTCCATTCTCACATTTGGGTTTTCTTTTTTGTTTTCCTTTTTTTTTATTATTATATTTCTTTAAAAATATATACATTTATATTATTACACATAAATAAATAAAATAAACTACATACCACAGGAAGAACCATGAAAAAAAATCAGGAATTATATAAATGTTACGCTCATAGTGATTTGGCTATTTGTATTTGGCAAACGTGAAGTAAAAAAATCTTTCCTATCTTGTTGAGTCCAAAATTCTGAATGAAAATCAATATCTATCATATCTCATCTCTATTCACTTAAAACATCTATCTAGATCTAAAAAAAATCTTAACCCCTAAATAATTAAGCTTAATTGTAAGACTAAAGTATCTGGTCTTCAACTCCAACAGAGACTTGAGAAGGGATAAAATTCATTACTTAAGTGTACCGGAAGCGCAGGTTAGCAGCTTCCAAAATAAAAAAAAAAAATGACAGAGACAGTTTGCTGCCTGAACAGTCACCCAAAATTCTCTGTAACATTGGAGCAACATCTTCAGCCTTCTGGCCCATTATATCTGGTAGAAATATTTGCGAGGCAGGAACTATTAAGGACTTGCTTACTCTATCTATAGAGATGGCTTCAAATGTGGTAAACAAGCCACTGGGAAAAAGCCCTTGTTTCTGACACAGACAGAATTCTGCCTAAGAATGAGCAAGCTTGGACGCAGGCAAAGTCGACAGCCAAACAGTTTGGATTTTCAACTAAGTAACAGCTCAAGGACATAGCACTCTGTCTTGTAAGGTTTTGGCTTGGTTTTTCCCCTTAGATTTTTATAGGCAATTATTTCAACTCTCAGCATTTAAAGATTTTGCTGAAGCATAAAAAAAGACAGAGAATGAGAGACAGAGAAATGATATGACAGCATCAAAGTTTCCATAAAAGCATGATTTTTCACTATCCCTTCCTAGGCTTATGGCATTGAGTTGTAAGAAATACTAGTAACAGAAAATGACCAAACCCACACTGCTGTACTTGAGCTGAGTAAAGAGGGAAATAGGAACTTATGTTAAGATACTGTCCCCTTCTAAAGTGCCTTCTGAGCCTTGAATATACTGTAAAATCACATCTCCAAAGAGAAAGCGTTGTACATGAGTTCTAAGCCACTTGCTGAGACAGTAAATGAGTGCACTCGATTTCCCCATCACAGCCCTTCATTCCAATTTGATGCAAGCTGTAAATGAAATGACTTGGCTGATTCTCAGTCAGTCCCCCATGGACATTTGTTTACATCTCAAAACCACTATGCATAATTGCTGTCTTTGCTCAGGGGAGGCCCAGCTGGGATTACAAAATGTGTTGCAAGGTTCTAGTGAGGTGTGATCACCAGTTACAGTACGAGCCTGGCTCTGCATGGCCTCACTCTGTCTACCTTGGCAACTGGATTCATCGGTCTTCCTCCTTCATGCAACTGATAATTATTTGCCCAAAAGACAGCAGACTGGAAAAGAGAACACGGAGTGTTAAGGAATGCTCAAGTACAGGATGCCATGATCTAAGCCCCAAGGCCATTTCTGAGATGCATTCTGTGATTACACAGTGTTTACTGTGTTCTTCCGGCATGTTGATGACAGTGCATGTTCACTGGAGGAGAAAAGGGTTATTGGAGGATAAGTCAGGATCTGGGGCCAGTCATCAATTTATTTGAAAATGAATTTGTCTTAATCACTTCCATTGCAAGGGAAAGATGAGCCTATTCGGTGGGAATAATGATGGGGGTAATGTGTCTACCTTCTTTCCATTTTAAACAAAGTTGAATTTAAAGTAAATCTGTTGAATCTTTTAACAGGATATTAATAGTACCCATGTGTTTGCTATAAAAGGAAATGCCCCCCCCATTGGCTCACTAGTTGAACATAGTCCCTAGATGGAGGTGCTGTTTGGGAAAGTTGAAGAATGTTTGGCAAGTAGAGCCTTGCTAGAGGAAGTACATCACTGGAGGCAGGCTTTGAGAGTAGATAGCTTCATCCTGCTTCTCTCTGCTTCCTGTTAGTAGTGGAAAATGTGATCTCTCAGCTTACTGCTCCAGCCACCTCTGCCACCATTATAGGCTGCCCATCTGGAACCATAAGCCAAAATAAACTTTCTTCCATAAATCACTTTGGTTATGCTGTTTCTCACAACAGCAGAAAAATAATGAATAAACTATCTCAAAGGATGCCTATGGAGATTATAAATTTCAGAATACTGTGAAGATATATGCATCCCTATTACATTGTCTGGTGAATAAATAAATACCATATTTTTGAACCGTAAGACGCACCTGACCATAAGACAAACCCAGTTTTTAGAGTAGTAAAACCCTGCACGTGTTCCTTGACTGGCACACTGAAGACATCGGTAAGTGACCTCTTTGTTGATGCCTGATGGACAACAATGAGACCTTGGGATTAATATTATAATCTTCCATTTAGTGCAGCTAACATTAGTGAAACAAAGTAAGTAAAATAGATTTTGTGGCTTGATATACCTTTGCACATTTTACACACACATATTTTCTCTATAACTGTGCTACTGAAAAAACAGTATGCAAAAGTGACTTTTGTTATTCAAGATATTGTTGCATATTTGACACACATCTATTCATTTACTTCACAATTAGACTGTGACCCAAAAGAAGTTGAATATTAGTTGCAGAGTCAATATTGTTCTCTCCAATTCCACTGATTTATTGCATGCTCTTAGATAAATCATCTCTCATAACTCTTTGATCTTATCTATAAAGGGATATAAGCCTATATCCCACAAATGTGATCAAAACAATTAAGGAAAGAGGTCACGTGGGCCTTATGCCTATCTTTACTGCTGAAAAATTGTAATAAAGCAGAGGACTAGATTGAGTCAGATAGTGCTGTTATTTTCCTTTGTGTTCAAGCTTTGTCCAGTAAAACCCTCTGATAAATAGAAACAAGGCCTTGTAATTAGTCTTGTAAGGAACTCCAGTAAGTTTTGAGGAGGTGGAATAGTGAGGATGAGACGCAGATTGCTGGGGAAAAGGGAAGATTCTACAGTTAAGCAATAGACCTGCTTCCTAGGAGGCTGGGCCAGCCAAACCTGAACAACTGTACTTTGCTTCAACACAAATGAAAGCACCTGAATCACTCAAGTCCACTTACTTTTTCAAAAGTAGCTTCTTTACTGCCAGTTAAACATTTTTTCAACTCCCCTTATGGAAATGTATTTAGAGACAATATCTGAGACGCATGAGTGAAACATTTTTATTCCCCCTTATGGAAATGTATTTAGAGACAATATCTGAGACGCATGAGTGAAACATTTTTATTCCTCGAGATTCACACCTACTTTATAAAAAACAAACAAACAAAACCATCATTTGTCCAACTTGCTTCCTGACCTGCCACCCCCCATGCTTGTTGGACTATCTAACCTTCTTACAATTTAAATTCACACTCAGAAGACCAAATATTTTCACCCTGATTCATCAGAATGAGTTCTGAAGGTAATTTGTAATGAGGAAGGTCTCCTCTGAAATAACCAACCATATCACCCCAAAAGGGATGGTATTTAGTTTTAGTAAAGTATGTAAGTTATTTAAGTAATGTGGGGCAGAGAGTTAGTTTAAAATAGATGTTTGAAAGCCTAGCCACCTTTTTTTTTTCTCTAAAAGTAACAGCAAAGATAAAACATCTTGAGCCTATTATAAATAAGTGTTATGGGATGTAGCTCAGCAGTAACTTGGGTAACATGCACAAGGCCCTGAGTTCTGTCCCCAGAACTACACAAAAAGGCAATTGTAATAAGTAAATGATCCGTGTGGCTACATTTTTGCAATTGTAATAAGTAAATGACCCGTGTGGCTACATTTTATGGATCCCCAAATGAATGTTCAACAATAAAGACATAGATCCCAGTGTGGCACACATGCCTAAAATCTCAGCCATCAGAAGGAAAAGGTGGAAATGTGAGTTTGAAGCCAGTCGGGAATACATAGAAAGGTCTTGTTACAAAGGGGGAAAGGCGGGTAAGCTGTTGTGTATGTAAATAAATATAGGTATTTATGTATATCTACTAGTTGAAAGTGGTGCTTTTTTTTCTTTTAGTGTGTTATATATTGGAAATGGAGAGGAGATATAAAGAGGATAGGAATAAAAGAAGCGAGCTGTTTTGTTCAGATTGGAAGAATGTAACGTGAGCATGGATTTACAAATGAAGTGGAGGCCTTTACTACAGATTTCACTGTCTTGATGTTAAATGGGGTTATTATGAACACATTAAAACCCACACTAATAAGACTACATTTAAACTCAATGAAAAGAGAATTCAGTATCTGATAATTATTCTAACATACATAAGATTTTTTTTTCCTATTTTCTATTCTTTGGTATTTGAGCATCCAAAACATTGATTCAAAGAAAGCTAAATTATAGAACTGAAAATTTTAATTTTATTTCACTTGAACATTTCCTGGTTGAATTGCTTTTTCAGAAATATAATACCTGATACCACTAATGATTCTTAAAGTGTCATATATAGTATTCTACACAGACCCTTACTTAAGTGATTAACCAGAACATCTTTCTGTTCCATTTATAATTACATACTCAGAGGATCATGATGTCATTAGCTTGGTTGGGGACAAGTTTCAGTCTTCAGTAGGAGAAAAACCTCAATCAGAACACAGCAACTGGAACCCTGCAGCTGCTGCCCTTTTTTTTTATTTAGAAAGAAGCAATAATAATAACTAAATGGATGTCAGCGAATATAACTAATGAATATTGTCAAATCTTCTGGAAGGGAAGGGGAACTTAACGGCCCCTTTGAGTACAATTTCTGTAAGTTCCTTTGGATAACTATATATGCGAACAGAGAAAGGAGAAGCAGCATATGAAGTACCTCTCATATGCTCATCCCTTTGGCCTTTGGCCTAGGCTAACCTGTAATACAAGTTTCCAATCTTTTCTGTCCTAACTATTCTAGACGATTTCGATGTTATTTAATAATGTTGACAACCAGATAAGAGATCTAGCCAATGGTAAGAACATTCTCCACAGTTGAGTGGAGAGTGGGATATCACTTTCTCACGTACTCTGGTGCCTCACATTTGACCACGTCCCCTGGAGGGGGAGACCTGGTGGCACTCAGAGGAAGGATAGCAGGCTACCAAGAAGAGACTTGATACCCTATGAGCATATACAGGGGGAGGAAATCCCCCTCAGGAACTGTCATAGGGGAGGGGAATAAGGGGAAAATGGGAGGGAGGGAAGAATGGGAGGATACAAGGGATGGGATAACCATTGAGATGTAACAAGAATAAATTAATAAAAAATTTTTAAAAATTAAAAAATAAATAAAACCAATTGCTTTTAAATATATATAAATATGTATGTTTAAAAAGTATGTTTAAAAAGAGACATAATAAAAAATGTAAAAAAAATTTTCTGGAAAAAAAACCATGCACTACCAACTGAATTTAAGCACTGCTTAAAAAAAAAGAAACAAAAGTGAAGGAAATATGAAAAAATAATAAACTCCTGATAAGCCACATAACAGATGATATTATAGTTGATATTCTCTCTGTTTAAATTATATAAAGTTTTCATATCCCATAAATCCAATAAAACTGAAAATCCAATTAATCACAATGAACTGTATTCAAATCTCAGATAAGTTGCTACTTTAATCCAAAAAGTTAAGACTTACTCCTTTGCTTATTAAGCTGTACAGTTAATATGAAATATTATTGACATCAACATGGATTAAACTTCTATTGCTATTGTAACACATTACCACAGGTATAGTAGCTTAAAATGACAAATTTGTTGCCCCACAGTTCTAGATATCAGAAGCCTGAGATGAAATAAGAGAGCCTGAAGGAAAGGTCCTTTCTGCAAACTCTATGTCTCAAAATCGATCTCCCCATTTTCTTTTCTTCTTTTCTTTTTTAATTTATTTTTATTCTTTACATACACATTTACATTATTGCACATATATACAATAAACTACATACAGCAAGAAGAACCGTGAAACAATCAGGAATTACGTAAATGTTACATTCATAGTGTTTGGACTATTTGTATTTGACAACCTTGAAAAAAAAACTCTTTCCTATCTTAAGTCTAAAATTCTGAATATAAATGAATATCTATCTCATGTCTATCAACTTAAAACATCTATCTAGACCTAAGAAACATCTTAACCCCTAAACAACTAAGCTTAATGGTAAAACTAAACTATCTAGGTGTAACAGATATGATTTTACAGATACGTAAGTTAAATAGATAAGTTCTTCAAAAATCTCAGAGACCTACAGAATACGGCATTTAAAGATGTTTTTTATTGTTTTAAGGATTCTTTGACAAGACAGGTAACTCCTGGCAGCACCCAGCCTAACTCAAAGAAGATGATGAGCATCGATCTCCCTATTGTCATGTACTATCAGTTCATTCTTCAGACAGCTGCCAGCATTGACCATTCAAATATATAAATTATATATGACTATTAACTATTTCCCAGAAATCTCTCATGATGCTTATGGTAAAACCAAAGTCCTCACCATGAAGATACATGATGTGCTTCTTGCCTATTTCCCACCATTTCCTATACTCTACCTATAACCACCCCATTCCAGAATGCTATGTCTCACTTTGCTTTGGCCTTGGGATCTTGGCTCTTGCTTTTTCCCTGCCTGGGATGATTCTTTGGCTTCAGTATTCCCTATATGCATCTAATGGTATCCTTCTCAACTTCTAAGCTTTAGTTGGAATGTCACTTCCTCGAAGATGACCAACTTTTATTCCATTCATAAGCTGGATAACTTATTCTCCACACTTCAGAACATTCATCAATATACTGGAGGTCAAAGAGTTCTTAGTAAGCAAATGGAAATTTCAGTAAATGATTCTGAGTAAGCTAGGTAGGCTTTTGGAATAAAGAAGAGTGGAATTCATTTTACACATTGTGCATAATGATAAATTCTATATGGATCAGGAATATAAATGTAAACTAAAAAAGTTCTAGAGGAAAACATAAATGAATTCCTATTTGATCAAGATACAGGGTGAGACTTTCTAGATATAGTGCAGAACAATATAAAAGAACAATAAATTTGACTATATTAAAATATATATGCATTACAAATTACACCAAAAATAATAAAATGGCAGACAATACTTATACTCTATATCATAAAGATTGCTACTCTTACCATAAAGAATTCTAAAATGTTAAGGAAAAAATTAAAGCCCTTGGTGAAGTAGTTGAATAAGCAGTGGTACAGCCACACACTGAAGTACTGTTAAGTTCAGGAAAATAATTTGGTGCTTCTTGTTTTTGCTTAATGCTTTGTTAATTTTTGACTTTTTGACAATTTTCTTAGGTATCCCAGGTTGACCTTGAACTTGCTATGTAGTCCAGGCTGGTTTCAGCATCACTATCCTCCTGGTCTTATCTTGGCCTCAGCTTTTCCAGTGCTGGGATTGTAGCCATACACTACTATATTCATATATGTAGTAATTTTTCAAAACCACAGTATTATTTCATTACATACTGTAAACATCAAAATTTACAAATATTTGGGAATAAGTTTAACATGGAATATTAACAGAATCAAATGATATGAATTTTATCTGAAAATGAATATTATAGTCATTCTGAAGGCAGAAAAGGAAAAAGTAGATAAAATCTTTGTTTCATGTTTGAGTAGTACAGATACTATAAACTATTTCTTCTACTCGGAAGAGCTACATAGTTACAAATTCTTTTCCCAATAGTTATTTTGATGATTTTGTAGCTTAAACTTTGGATGCTAATTTTCATTGACTTTAAAGTTACAAATATATGCTAGTTTGCTACCAGGTAGGCATAAGTTCAAGGAGGGGTTTATTTAAGAGACAATTCTACTAAAAAAGCAATATAACCAAGCCATGATAACTCAAATTTAGCTCTAGAATAGACTATCTTTTCTTCCCTTACAACAAAATACTACTGGACTAGAAAGGGGGATCAATAAAATGACTCCTAATGATATTTTGGTATACTCATGGATCAACCACCATTCGGGAACCTTCCTCCTGCAGCATATGGGAACAGTTGAAGAGACCCACTGCCGGACCTGAGAGAGAGAGAGAGAGAGAGAGAGAGAGAGAGAGAGAGAGAGAGAGACAGAGAGAGAGACAGAGAGACAGAGAGACAGAGACAGAGAGACAGAGACAGAGAGACAGAGAGACAGAGAGAGAGAGACAGAGACAGAGACATACAAAGAGAGACAGAGAGACAGAGACAGACAGAGACATGGAGAGACACAGAGACAGAGAGCAACTTTGGAACACATAGCTCTAAATGGGATGTTTCCATCAAATACCTCCCCTTAGGCCTCATCAAGCCCAGCTGAAGAGGTGATGCAAAGAGTATAAGAGCCAGAAGGGATGGAGGACCAAGAAAACAAGGGCCTCTGAATCAACTAAGCAAGACTCATGTGAATTCACAGAGACTGAAGCAGCAAGTACAGGGTCTGCACAAGTCTGCACCAGGTCCTCTGCATATATGTTACAGCTTTCACTTCAGTGTTTTTATGGGACTCCTGGCTGTACTAATGAATAGATTTCTGATTCTTGTGTCTTCTCTTGGGATCTTTTCCTCCTATTGGTTGGCCTTGTGCAACTTTACTGTGATGGGTTTTGTTTGTTATACTTTTTTGTTATCTCTTAGAGGCCTGGTCTTTTCCAATGAGAGACAAAAAGGGAGTGGATCCTGAAGGGAGTGGAGGTGGGGGAAACTTGGAGGAATAGAGGAAGGCAAAATTGTAATCAGGCTGTATTGTATGAGAAAAGAATCTATTTTCAATGAAAGGGAGGGAGAAGAAACATATGAATAAAAACCACTATGATTGTGACTCCAAATTGCCATTTGGTATGCATTAAATCAGACATAAAAGTTGTTTTCCCCAATCTATGAAATGTCTACTTAACGTGCAAGATGTTAATTCCAATTCTATGTATTTTCTCTTAATTTGAAAACACACACACACACACACACACACACACACACACACACACACACATGCATCAAATTACTTTACCAATTTGTTTATTTACATATTAATGGCAGGGTTACTCAATGGTATTTGCAGGGTAATTTTTGTGTTGTTTCCTTCTTTCTACCATGTTAATCTTGGAAATTGGATTTGGACTTAGAGATCAACAATTTTTACCCATGTCATGCGGTGGTGGCACATGCCTGTGCGTTCAAGGCCAGCCTGGTCTACAGAGCTAGTTCCAGGGCAGCCAGGGCTACACAGAGAATCTTTCCATTGAAAAACAAAACAAAACAAAAAAGTGGTATCATTTAACAAAGGAGACAAGGGAACTTTCTTTTCCTCTAAAAGCTTGTGTTTGGAAAACAATGATGTGTATCCTATTAGTCAGACTTGTCTTCTTTCTCTCCTGCTTCCAAGAGAGGTCAGATCCTCCACTTTAGCCCTCTGTTTTCTGAAGTTCAGTGGTTAATGATAGTCTGTCTCTTTGGCCTATTTGCCCTTTGTTCCTCTTCCCCCTTGGTTTGTACATTTTTCCTCCTGAAGGTTTCTCTCTTGCCTACTGCCATTTTGGCTTTTCACATTTGGAAGCATAAGTTTGGCTGCAAATGTCCCAGGCCATTTCTTGGGCTCTCCCATCACAGAAAGACTTTGCAAAGCTGGGCTTCTAGGCCACTGCTTGTCCCCACCCCACCCCAACATTAA
Source organism: Acomys minous (assembly GCF_964271855.1). Taxonomy (NCBI): domain Eukaryota; kingdom Metazoa; phylum Chordata; class Mammalia; order Rodentia; family Muridae; genus Acomys; species Acomys minous. The sequence continues at coordinate 23,132,062 of NC_140488.1, read as the reverse complement.
ATAACCTTTGGAGATACTATTTGGACAATATGTCCCTGAGGTACAGATAAAAAGAACTCTAAAATAATATTGAATTCTAGTTGGTAGACTTCTTTTTCTCAAAGGAGTGGGATAATAATACTAAAATTATTTTCTGTGTATTCTAGGACTGAACAAAAAAGTAAATATACAGTGGATCAAGAAAGTTAGATTTCTTATTGTCAGAGAGCACAGATACAAATATGAGAAGTAGGAAAAGTAGGATGAACCAGTCGGGGAGTAAAGACAGAAGGATCAAGAGTTAAGGTCATTCTTAGCTACATAACCTAGCCAACATGCAGTACAAGACCTGTTCTTAATAAATCAATACACCTAGAGATAAATGAACACACACACACACACACACACACACACACACACACACAGAGAGAGAGAGAGAGAGAGAGAGAGAGAGAGAGAGAGAGAGAGCTTTTTGAGCTCTTTTGATGACTAAGAAGACCTAGAAGCAATGGATATTCCTAAGGTCCCATCTTAATTTCTAAATACTGAAAGGAACCATGGCTCTTTGAAGAAATGTCTGAATGTCTGATTTTTAAGAGTGGGACCAAAAAATAAAAAATAAGAAAAGACAAGATGAATCTGGAATGCCCTGGTGTGACAGAAAGTAAGATACTGCTCATACCTGATAGAGACATAGCAAAAGAAAGTAGGAGTTATCTTTCCAGTGTTTCTATTTGACCAAATTAAAAGCAGTTTGAGATTCTAAATAGATTACAGTTAAAATTATAATTCATTAAATAAGAATCCAAACATTCACACTAATATAATTAAAAACCAACAAAAAATATTCTCTTTATCCTTCCTACCTCCACACTGGTTCATTCTGCTTTTCCCACCTCTCATATTTCTAGCTGCTTTCTCTGACAATAAGAAATTTAACTTTTGCCAGGCCTGTAATCCCAGCACTCAGGAGACAGAGGCAGGCAGATAGATCTCCATGAGTTTGAGGCCAGCCTGGTCTACAAAGCGAGCCCAGCACAGCCAAGGTTACACAGAGAAACCCTGTCTTGAAAAAAGAAAGTAAAAAAAGAAATCTAACTTTCTTGATCTATATTATACTTACTTATACATTTAGTCTTAGAATACATAGAAAGTAATTTCAGTACCAACAAAGAAGTGTACAGCAATGATGAAATTAGAAATGTCACTATGTACCAGCTATTAAAGTAATAATTACTCTAGACAAGATTCATATAAATCTAGTAGTGCTGGTTGGATTTTGCCAACTTGATACAAGCCTGGACATATCTGGGAAAAGAGAATCTCACTTGAGAAAATGTCTCCATAAGGTTGGGTTGTAAGCAAGGCTGTGTGGGCATTTCGTTGATTAATGATTGATATGGGAGGCCTCAGCTTGGTGGGTAGTGCCACCCCTGGTCCTTGATGGAAAAGCATGTTGAGCAAGCCATGAGGACAAGCCAGTAAGCAGTCCCCCTTCATGGCTTCTACATCAGTTACTGCCTCCAGGTTCCGGCCATCACTTCCTGCTCTGACTTCCCTGGATGATTGATTTACAACATTTCCTCCCCAAGTTGCTTTTGGTCATATTGTTTCATCACAGCACTAGAAACCCTAACTAGGAAAGCATTGTATAACATTTTGTGGAGTAGCAGAGTATTCAACAGTTTCATAATATTTTCCCACAAAACCATATTCATTATGAAGAGAAAATAAAGCTATTCTTCATTAATTTATTTATTCACTTTATATCCTGATTGCAGTCCCCCTCCCACCTCCCCTTCCAGGCCCACTCTCAAATCCCATTTCCCTCTCCCCTTCCTCTCAGAGAAGAGGCTCCCCAGGTGTACCAATCCACCCTGGCACCTCAAGTCCCAGCAGGACTAAGAGCATCCTCTCCCACTGAGGCTAGACAAGGCAGCCCAGCCAGGGGAAAGGGATCCAGAAGCAGACAACAGAGCCCATGTTAGAGACAGCCTCCATGCCAATTGCTATTGCTAGGCAAGTAACAGATCAGAGGCAGCCCCCTTAAGATAGTTATTTTCTAATGAGAATAATCTGGTGGTTATCACTTTAACTAAAGGGTGTGAAGGAGGGTTATATTATGCTAATAAAAGTAATAGATGAGGTCTAATTATCACTAAAAAGTCATGTCATCATTATTTAAATTATTTTAATTAAAAATATTACATTTATTTGTGTGCATATGTGTGTATGTATGTGTATGGAGGTCAGAGGACAACTTGCTAGAGTCAGTTCTTTCTGCCACATGGATCCTAGGAATTGAACTCAGGCCATCAGGCTTGGCAGTAAGTGCCTTTATTCTCTACGCCATCTCCTTGCTAACTCCCATTGTTTGAGATAAGGTTTCACGGTATATTCCTGGCTAGCTGGTCTGGAGCCCTATTTGTACATCAGGCTGGCGTTGAACTCACAGACATCCAACGGTCTCTGCATTATGAGTGCTGGGAATAAAGGAGTGCACCACCATACTCAGATACAGTTTTAAAATTTTTTTATAAATATTTTCATAGTTCTAATTGTGTAGCAACATCTTTAACTCATTTAATCCCTTTAAACATTTTAAATGTAATATTTTAATTAACATTTTGAGAATTTCATGCATGCATACATTGTATTTTGACCATATATTGCCTGACTCTTGCCTCTCACTCCTCCCAGGCATATTTCCTTTTCTTCCAAACTTCATACCCTCTATTTTTAATAACCCATAGAATAAAGTCTGTGATGACCATGTAGTCATGGGTGTAGAGGGCCATGCCCTTAAAGCAAACTGGCTTTCCCTGCCCCCCAGCAGCTATCATCTATTAATAGCTCTCCTCAGCTAGGGGTAGATGGCTTTTGAGTCACTTGGGTCACACTGGCATGCTGACTGCCTAGATCTTGTGCAACTCATCTAACCTTCACAGAGGCATTGCTGAGACAAGTATTTGTGCCAGTTACTTTTCTTATCATTGGATCAAAATACCTGACACAAAAATCTAAGGGATGAAGCAATTGTTTGGGGGTCCTGGTTTCAGAGGGTTCCATCATATTTGGTCATCCCCAATGCATTTGATTGGAAAATCATGACTCTCTATCCTTCACTTCCTGCTTTATCAGAAATAAAGAGAGGAAGATACTAAGGCATGGAATCAACCCTATGAATATACTATCTCTGGCTTGCTTCCTCCACGTAGACCCATCTTCCACCATTCATCATCTCCTGACATTGACATCCAACTAGACCCCATCAAGGGATTAATCTGTTTACTTAGTCAGAGCCCTCAGGATTAAATGGTATAGGAAATGCCCTCACAGTTACGTGCAGAAGTATGCCTTGTTAAACTTCTGGACAATACGTTTTGTTTTATTTTATTTTTCAGAAGGAAGTTCAAAGACAATTTTATTGGAGTTTTAAAAGGAGGGTCCCAGGGCAAGCAAGCTGTAAATCTTAGCAGCTGCCCAGAAGAGGACAATGCAACAGAGAAAGACAGGAAACCTTGCTGTTCATAAGAAGCCACATGGCGGAAAGGAGGAAGGGTATAGTTTCAGCGTCAAAGAAAAAACAAAACAAAACAAAACAGTGTCCTGGAAAGCATTTCAAGGCAATGGCCACTACGTGAAATGAAAAAAGGGAAGAAGAAAAAGGGAAAGTTACATGTTTCTGAGTCACAAAGGCAGTGGCTCCCTAAGTGCCTCCTGCTCAAGTCCTTCCCCAAATGACTTGATAACCAGGTTTGACCATTGTAATCATAGCACTCCGAAAGCTAAATGAGGAAGATTCCATTTGAAGCCACACAGGGCTACACAGTGTGATCTTGGCTCAATGCCCCTCCTCTCACCTACACAAAAGTATTGCAGTACTGTTGTTCCCTGTTTCATAGGAAAGGAAACTGAAGTTGTCTCAAGTCACACAGCCAATAAGTAAGTAATAAGTTCAGGCCACATAGGCTGTCTATATTTTTTTTTTGTGTGTGTGTGTGTGTGTGTGTGTGTTTTAAATAGGCTGATTATCATTTCTTCTGTTACTTCTAACATTTACATCTCCAGATTTCAAGACTTATTAGATCACTAGGCCCCTCTATCCTACTAAACCATTCTTGACCTTTTATCATTTTCCTGAAAAATCATTGTTGCCTTTGTTTTATTCGCATCTTTCATATAATACATTTTAATCATACCTTCTTCTCCTCCAACTTCTCTGAGCTCTTTCCCAGCTCTCTACCTATTTAACAATGCTTTCTTTCTCTCTTAAACACACACACACACACACACACACACACACACACACACACACACACAAAATATCAAACAAATAAAAAACCCTTTAGGACTAAAAAAAATGCCCCACAAAAACCAGAGTTTGTTTTGTGTTGGCTAACTATTTCGGAGCATGGGGCCTACTCTAGAATGTAGCTGAGACAACCAATGTGACTCCTCAATTGGAAAAAATGGATTTTCCCTCTCCCAGGAGATTTCAATTGCAAATAGCTTGGTGGATAGGAGTGTGACTTCATATCCATTTTCCCTTCTCAAGGCTAGGATCTGACCTGGCTTGAAGCTATGCAGATCTTTTGCATGCTGTCAAAGTCTCTGGGTTTCATAGGAGTGTCAGTCCTGTTGTATCTCCTAATGTTTCCCTGGAGTCATCCACTACCTCTGGATCCTAAACTCAGCAGGACCAAAGCATACCTCAGGCCTACAGCTCTTGACCACGTGTAGCCTCCAGCCCAGTTGCAGTACAGTTTTTGCAAAATCCAGTTTCCTGTAAAAAAAAATCAGGAAGTATTTTACATTGAAACTTGGGCACATAAAATATTCTCACAGTTACGTATGAACAATGGTCTTCTAATTTGGACTTTTAGACTTATCTCTCTTTATAAAAACATTTACCACAGCAAACTGCATAGAAGAAAAATACTTGCCATATTGTGCCTACATTGTTAACTAGGGCTAACCACATGGAGAAAAGTAAAAAAACAAAAACAAAAAACAAAAAACAGAATCTACCTTATATTATCTACCAAAATGAATTCTGGAAGGATAATAGACTTAAATATGCAAAGCCAAATTTGGATTTCAAAAGAAACCGCCTTTTATCTTTATGAGCCCAGAATAAGAAAACAGTGAAAACACATGCTAAAGAGGCTGGTTCTGAAGGCAACTGAAGCTCCCAACTCTAACTGCCTTTTGAAAATTCTGTTTTGTCTGGAGAGACGGCTTGATGGGTAAAGTACGTGCAAGTAAGCATGAGAACCAGAGTTTGGATCTCTAGGTCTCACAGAGATGCTGGGAAGGCTGGCAACCCAAGCACTGAAGAGGCTGGGACACAAGAGCCCCCGGCCAGTTGACTAGCCAGAGCTAGTATTGGTGAGCTCTGGGCTCAGGAAGAGTGCAAGGAAGGTACCCAACACCAGGTTCAGGCTTCCACACTACCCACACACATGCGTGTACACACACACACACACACACACACACACATTCCATTTATCACCAAAAGAAACCTGAGTTCACAGCTTGGGAGAGGGCCTTAGCGCTGTTGAAGGTTGCTACAAGCAACGTAAATAAACCCTAACAACAGTCACTAAAAAGAGAGCAGGTGCAGAGAAGATCTGGGCTACTGAGGCACTGTGTACTATCCACTGCTGGGAAGGTTAATGAAGGCAGCCATTCAGGAAGAGAAAGCTATGGAGCAGACACTCTCCTGAAAAAAAGCAGAGAATAGAGTTCTGATCCATCACCCCTGTGAAGACAAAGCAAGAGGACAAACATAAGCAATGCCCTTAAGTGGCCACAATGCTATCGGTACTGACTGGTAGCTAATCTGGGTGAAGTTCAATTTCTGTCTTAGACCTGAGATATTTTTCTTGCTTTATCACAGATTATGTATTTTTTGTTTTTTCCTTCAGTTTGTCAACCTTGTTATGAGCACTGATATATTCAAGGACTGTTGATTACAATGTAATAAATTTAATTCTACAAAAGAAAACAAAAAACAAAAAAACCCACCTTTCCAATTCTTCTTCTACATAGTTTCCTTAGCCATGATGACAGAGGCTTGAAAAAGACATCTATTTAGGGATGACTGGAAGTTTTTCATCCTCTGCACATTGTCCAGTTGTGGGCTTCTGTGTTATTATCTTCTGCAAGAAGCATCTCTCACAAGGATTGACCGATGCTATGATCTATTGCTATAGCAATGTGTCATTAGGAATCATTAAAATATATTTTTTGAACAGGGTCTCACTGGGTCATCTTGGCTGGCCTAGAACTCACTATGTAGACCAGGCTAGCCTTGAGTTTACAAAATTCCAACCTCTTTTGCCTCTCATGCTCTAGGTTTACAAGCATACCCCATTATGCTCAGCTCTTTTAAGACATGTTATTTATTTATTTACCCACTCACTCATTCATTTTTATTTACAATGTGTATAGTGGGGGCACACATAAGCCATGACTCCAGTGTGAAGGTCACAGGACCATTTGATAACTTTCAGGAGTCTGTTGTCTTTTTCTATCATGTGGGTCACAGGAATTGAACTCATGTCACCAGACTTGGTGGCATGTGCCTTTACTGATGAGGCATCTCACTGGTCCAAGTTTACATCATTTTTAGTCTCTATTTTTCAGTTTATATGGAGGGAAATTTTTCTCTTTTGTATATCAGTTCATCATTCTCTTCATGTATCATTTTTGTCAGAACTCTTGTATTTTACTCTTTCTCTGAATATTCCCCAGAACTGGCCCTAGTGGTCCATATACGACACTGAAGAATGCTTTATATGTAAAATCTGGAGGGTGATGTTTTCTATTGTGTCTTCAGTCTTATTTGCAAAACTGACAAGCCTTTCGATAGTAATTGGTTAGCATCAATCTTGTCTCTAGGCAGACTAGGAAAATGAGATTCTGAAGTGATTTTGGAAGAACCTAAATACAACTTTCTTCTCTTATGCTTTCCCTGTACTTAATTTTTAAATTAAGGTTAGATTATCATTCTAACCTTTATTTCAAGATTATATATTTAAATATACTAAGTAATTTCTGGGAGAGTGCTAAGAGATATGTGATAGTTTCTGGAGTTTTTACAGAATGACTGTGAAAGTGAAATTGATAGTTTTTTTTTTTTTAAGTTTCAAAATGTGTGTCAGTTTTGACAACATTTGTCTCCAAATGGTAACTTTCAAAAGTCTCCAGTTTAATTCTTCTCCTAATGGAATGCTCCTTTGACTGAAAACTTGAGAGTCATAGAATACAATCCTGGCTATATACAATAAACAAAATAACTCTTGTTCTTTAAGCCAGAATTCTGGCCAGAAATACTATTCAGTGGTATAAAAGTCTGAAAAGCTGAGTTCAATTCCTGGAACCCTTGGAAAGTGTCCAGAAAAGTTGTCCTCTGACCTTCACATGTGCATTCTCACTCAGAGACATAATAATAAATTAATATTAATCAATACACCATACACACACACACACACACACACACACACACACACGCACACACACACACACAACTACTTGAGCTCTTCCAATTGTTTGGCTCACACACAAACAGTTTCTTTTTAATTTAATTTAATTTATTTTTTTTCAGACAATTTGTTCTTTTATATAGGGGGTTACATTTTTATTAATTTATTCATATTACATCTCGATTGTTAGCCCTTTCCGTGTTTCCTCCCATTCTTCCCTCCCTCCCACTTCCCCCCTTCTCCCCTCCCCTATGTCTGTGATTGAGTTTTAAGCTATTATGAAGCATTTGTATTTCACCTGCCTCTTTTTAGGGTAGCTCGGAAGTGATACTACCTATATAGTCATCTGAAGTGATAAATAAAAATAAAAAACCAGTAATCTATAACTGAACAACACCTCTAGCTGTTCTTTTTCCTTTTCTTTTATCTTTTCATTTTGAGGCAAAGTCTACCTAAGTTGTGCTCCTGCCTCAGCCTCAACAGGAGCTAGGATTACAGAACTGTATTTAAATAGACATTTCTCTGTTTTATATCTTTAGGACAATCACCAGATACTTTCAAGTGCTTTATAAACTTCAGTAGTTCTGATAGGCAGTAGTGTGCACACCTTTGATTCCAGCACTCGGGAGGCAGAGGCAGGTGGATCTTTGTGAGTTTGAGGCTAGCCTGGTCTACAAAGCGAGTCCAAGACAGCCACGGCTACACAGAGAAGCCTTGTCTCTAAAAGAAGAAAAAAAGGAAGCAAACAAACAGGTCATAGAGAAGAACCTGTTTCAAAAAACAAAACAAAACAAAGAAAGAAAGGAAGGAAGAAAGAAAAACCTAGTGGGTACTACTGAGTAAAAAATTTCAGTAGTTCAATTATTGTTTTGCTGGAGAGATGATTTGCTAGCTCCTCTGTCTTCCGTGTCAGAAGTCTGGTGTCCATTCATTTTTTTTAATAGAGAAAGAAAGTAGCTGGGCAGTGGTGGCAAACACCTTTAAATCCCAGCACCCAGGAGTCAAAGGCAGGCAGATCTCTGTGAGTTGGATGACTGCCTGGTCTACAAAGTGAGTTTTAGGCTAGCCAGAGATACACAGAGAAACCCTGTCTCAAAAAACCAAACCAAACAGAGAAAGTGAAATCCAGACAAATTGGGAATTACCTAGAGCTGAGACTGGCCTAGGACTGGAACTGAAATCTACAGCACCCTCCATTCCTCCATTGTTTTAAGTAGTTTAAGTAAAACAGTCAGTGGCTCATATTTCTTCTTTTTCCCATAAGTGAGTAGATGTGATGCAGGCAAATGGTTAAGATGTGGAAAATGTCAACACCCCAAGCTCACTAAAGCAGTGCTGCCAAGTAAAGCCTACTGTGTCCCTGAAGTCTTTTCTTCTGTGTTTCACTGTTCCTCCTCATCTTACTTATCTCCCACCCACCACTTTACATCTACCTTGAGCAGGACAATTATTCCTCTGAGAGTGCACGCCAAGCTTTTCATTTTCCTAGTGAGTATTGGCATACCAATTTTGTTTCCTGAGGAGCTGATACGCAGCCTACTTAAAACCACAGCTTTGGATACTTATAGGCCACTTCGAATAATAATTTTGAACCTCAGCTTTTGAATCTGCACAACAGGAATAACAACTGAAGCCTATTGTAAGGAAAGTGTCGCTAGGTGTTTGTGGAAAGTGGCCCAGAATGAGGATTGGCTTGTAGGCATTTCTTGCTATCTCAGCATCCTCTTATTAAAGAGAAGGTGGTTACTGGGGTTCTGCTCATGGCTTCCATCTGCAGACTGTTGCTTAGTTTCTTGTTCTTTGATGATATCTCTTAGATGTTATGTTGTGCAACTGACGCACATCCTTAATGCTTTACATAATACTGTGCTTCAACTAATATTAAATTTAGTACTTTATATAATAACGCAGGGCTGAACTGCCTTGGAGACCGACCGAGTCCAGATTATCTGGCCATTTTGTTCTCGTTTGTGAATTTGGGGTTCCTACTTCTATCATTTCTTGCCTGTTTATGTGACTGTGCCATTAACCTCTGTTATCAGGGCATCTAGAAATAGTGAAGTAATTCACTAAATTAGTACCCTGAAGTTCAGAGGGCAATTGTTTTATGTAAGTGTTTTAAAAGATTCATATCCTCCCCAACGTAAGCAGTCCTGTAAATCTGTCCAGTTTAAGTGTGTTATGATTAGGCTAGATTAACCTTCTTCCATTAAAAGCGAAATAGAGAACTCTGTGCTGCAACCAAGGTGAACTGCTTTGTGTCTATGAGAGGTCTACAAAGAAGCTGTGTGGTTGTAAGCTGACATTTCATTTCTCAGGCTCAGAGTATGTTCATGAAACTGGTAGAAATATTGAGTTTGCTCAAAATGAAATGTGTGTGTGTGTGCACACGTGCACATGTGCTCAAGGAGGAATCTATCAAACATAGTCTTGAATGCTCTTGGAGATATGGTGACATGTCACCAAAGATCACTTTAGTAAGGAATTGCATCACACTTATGCAACAATCTATTCTAAGTGCTTTGTGTGTTAATTTATTTGATGCTCACGACAACATCCCTAAGCCATTTGTCTTCATTGCTCCAATTTTATAGATGAGGATACTGAGGCACAGAAAAGTTAAGTGACTTGCCCATGGTCAAATATTTGGCCCACAAAAGAAGATGCTGCCAGTTGCTGTGTTGCTTGTTACAGTTGGAATTAGCAGTATCTCCCACAGACTCATATGGAGTCCTTGGGTTTTAAAAGGCATTGAATCTTTAAGGGGGAGTGAAGTGATATGACAAAAGAATGACACTCGGGGAAGACCTTTTAGGCTGCTATCTGCTCCTTCTTCTGGCCATTGGCCCTGTTTCCTAGCCTATGGTCGCGGTGTGACTACATGCTTTTGCCACGAAGGATAGAGCCATTCTTACCACCATGACCTGACCACTGGGACAAAGCGAATTCTCTGAAAAACAAACCTTTCCTCCTTTAGGTTTTGGGTTTTTTCTTTGTGTGTTGGATAGTTGGTTTTTTGTTGTTTTTGTTTGGTTGTGTGTTCTGTTTTTTGGGTTTTTTTTTGGTTGGTTGGTTGGCTGGTTTTTGTCAAGTCTTTTGATCACAGGGTCTCAAAAGAACTCAAACTCCGCTGATGGCATATGATGCTCAAATAGTTTTTCACTATTCTTGAACCTGTATTCTTCACCCCAGAATCTTGAACAAAGCATCCTTCATCTGCAAAGAATAATGATTGCTGCTCTTCTGGTGCCATGCCACTTACAGCAGCAGTGTGACACAATGTAGACACCTCTGTCCACCCTGACAAGAGGTCTGCTGCTCAGCCATTCGATTACGTGTGTGATTCCAGAGTTTCATGCCATCAGCCCCAGAGAGCAGGACTGAGGCTGTTGGCCAACTACATATGCTTGACTCCTGGGGTCTGGGGAGATTCTACTTTGATTTCTTTTCTTTAAACTGTATCCAGCTTTATTAAAGATACCTTTCATAAACAATCATAGTATTTCAGACAGGATGTGGGCAGACAATCATTAGCTGTATATAAGAACTTCCAAATTCCTTGCTTGTATAGACTAACAAAATCAGAAAGCCATTATAAAAGCCAATGAAATCTTCATTCAATGCTTTGAAAAGGGGGGAGTAGCTTAGAGTGAGGGTTGACATTATGCATCAAGGATGTTGTTTAACAACTATTCACAAGCAGACCCTGACTTTCAGGAATTGAAATGAAAATGGCAGAATTATCAATCTGAAGATCCACAGTCTTTTATAAAAGGAACCACTGCTCTTTTGAGGACACTGGACTGCAAAGTCCAGATCATCCAATAGACTGGAAAAACATTTTGGGGGTCAGCTTCCAACAGGTCTCTGGTTTTAAGAGAGTTATGTCTGTGTTGATGGTACAGGGGAGGAGGATACAAAAATGAATTTAGAGTTTTCCCACATCACAAAGCATTTTGTGCCATGGTGGCCACATATGTCAACACCATCATTGTCTCTCCTGGGAGCCAGCCAAAGTTTTTCAAAATTATCAGGGAAAGCTATTTTCCATCATCAATCTATCGTGGGAGACATTTTGTTAGTGACACATGGTCCGTCCCTCCCCCCGCCCCCCTGCCCCCGTCTGCCAAACAATGAAATGTTCTGTGTGCTAACATCATAGGCTAAAAAAGTAAAACAAAACTGCTTTTATAAAAATTGATGGCTGGGCACGGTGGCACAAGTCTTTAATCCCAGAACTTGGGAGGCAGAGGCAGGTAGATCACTGTGAGTTCAAAGCCAGCCTGGGCTACAAAGAGAGTCCAAGACAGCCAAGGCTACATTGAGAGACCCTGTCTTGAAAAAAATAAAAAACAAAAAACAAAATAAAAATTGATTAAAAAATAATATTTCAAACTGCACAGTCACCAGAAGCACACAGTTATTAAAAATGCACACACGTCACTTGGTATCTCCAGCACCTTCGGCTTTCTGTGTCTGGTCTGTCTTGGCATCTCCATTTTCTGCAGGATTATTCGCATCCTTACTGGCATCAGCTTTCCCCTTCTTCCCCATTGGGCACCTTTCTCTTCCTTCTTCGCAGGGGCCTTCTTAGGCTTGGGCTCTGGCTCTGGCTCTGGAGGAGCAGGTTTAGCAGGCATCCTTGCAGAGCTTCTCTGTGGCTCCTCCTTCGCCTTGGCTTTATCTCCTTTAGCATCCCCTTCAGCCTTTCTTTTAGGCCTGGTGGCTGTAGGGGACTTTGGTGCTGGACTTGGGGAATACAGAGGAGCACAGTTTGGTCCATCCAGGGGTCACTTTCGCTGCTTCTTCACACTCTTGTGTTGATTTCTTTCTTTCTTTTTTACAATGCTTTTTTTTTAAACACATGAATACAATACACTAAATACAAGAAGAACCATGAAACAATCAGGAATTGTATAAATGTTACATCCATAGTGTTCTGGTTATTTGTATTTGACAGCCTTGAAGAAAATATCTTTGCTATCTTGGTGAGTCTAAAATTCTGAATGTAAATCAGTATCTATCATATCTCATCTATATCAAGTTAAAACATATACCTAGACCTAAAAACATCTTAACCCCTAAACAACTAAGCTTAATTGTAAAACCAAACTATCTGGTCTTCAGCCCCATCAGAGACTTGAAAAGGAATAAAACTTAATTACCTGAGTAAATAGGCAGTACAGGTGATCAGCTTCCAAAGTGAAAAAATGACAGGGACAGTTTGCTGCCTGATCAATGACCCAAAATTCTCTATAACATTGGAGCATGATCTTCAGCCTTCTGGCCCAATATATCTGATATATATTTGTGGGGCAGGAATTATTGAGGACTTGCTTACCCTGTCTTGGAGAGTCTGGATCTCTACGATGCCTGAATTCAAGCTTACCCAGTTTTAGACAGAATTCTGTCTGTGGCAGAAATGAGGACATTTTGCCCTATGGCTGGTTTGCCACATTTGAAGCTATCTCCATAAGGAGGTTCTTCGATGCTATATCATCTTCTTTGAGGCAGGCTGGGTGTTGCCAGGAGCTAACCTGTCGTACTGTCAAAGAATCTTTAAAATATACAAGGATGATAGGACAAAAAGTAGATTATTGAATCTACTCCTCAACTTAAGGCCTGAACTGTTACATACAAATAAGGTTATATTTAATTCACTGGTATAGATTTTTGTATATTGATGTAAAATCAGTTTAATTTTGATACATTGGTATAGAATTCAAATTTAAAATTAGTTTTCATACACATTACAGATATTTCTACTCTATTGTGAGGCATTGTACCTATATAACTCAAGTATAATACAAGGTTTACTTCTAATACTTTGAAATTGCTATAGCTGGCTGTTTAGGATAGTTAATTAATACAAATTAATTGTCAAATCATGGTCATGTCAATTACTAGTCTATTTTTATCACAAGAATATATATCCTAGGTGTAACAGATAGATATAACTGTAGATAGATAAAGTAAAATAGATAAGCTCTTCAAAAACCTCAGAGATCTACAGAATCTGGCATTTAAAGAGGTTTCTATTATTTTAAAGATTCTTTTACAAGAAGACGTGTTAACTGTGTTGATTTCTTAACTTGAAGGGCAAAATACAGGCTACTGGATTTAGAAGCTTCCCAGAGCAATGCTGGAGTTAACAGGCATGAGAAAGAGCTCCTAGAAAAGTATGGTCACCAGGGAATAGGGGGTGCTAGCCCATTAGGTTGTTTGCCTTTTTACATGATTCTGTGAGCACTGAATACATTCTGTTATGGTCCACTTTTGAGTCACACTGCCAATGACTCACTTGGATTGTAGATTCAATAGTACAGCACTTGCTTGGCATTTTTGAAGCCCTAGGTTAAATACTCAGCACTGGAGAAAATTATTTGATGTAATATGGCTTCTAGAGAGACTAGCCAAAATATCATCGGCAATAAAACTCAGCTTCAGCTCAAGCACGTTGTGTTAGTTTGCCAAGCATCAGTGAGAGGTGTTTGTTGACATTTGCCCTTATTGTAGGAGGGCTGCAAAGTGAAAAATGAAACCTCTGAGAAGCCACTGCAATTCAACAATCAACACTTCTGATAAAATTCAACCTTTCTTTCTTTCCTTCCTTCCTTCTTTCTGAACCTATCTTCATTCATCCTATCTTAGTTAGGGTTCCTATTGCTGTGATGAAACACCATGACTAAAAGCAACTTGGGGAGGAAAGGGTTTATTTCACTCACAGTTCCATATAATAGTTCATCATCAAAAACAGTGAGGACAGGAACTCAAGCAGGGCAGGAACCTGGAGGCAGGAGCTGATGCAGAGGCCATGGAGGGATGCTGCTTACTGGCTTGCTCCTCATGGCTTGCTAAGCCTTCTTTCCTATAGAACCCAGGACCACCAGTCCAGAGGTAGCACCAACAACAATGAGTTGGGCCTTCCCCAATCAATCACAAATGAAGAACATGCTCCACAGGCTTGCCTGCGTGTGGTGGTGTTTTCTTAATTGGGGTTCTCTCCTCTCAGATGCCTAGAATTTGTGTCTAGTAGACATAAAGTAGCCAGCAAACAGTGCACTGGAGATCTTCACTCTTGTATTCTCATTTAGAAATTTCTTGCTGCTGGGATGTGGTGGTGCTCGCCTTTAATCTCAACACATGGGAGGCAGAAGCTAACCTCTGAGAGTTCAAAGGCAGTCTAGTCTAGAAAGTGAGTTCCAGGACAGCCAGGGTTACACAGAGAACTCCTTTCTTGACACCCCATCCAAAAGAAAAAGAAAGGTAGGTAGGTAGGTAGGTAGGTAGGTAGACGGTTAGATAGATAGATAGATAGATAGATAGATAGATAGATAGATCTTACCTTAACATTCTATGCCTTTAAGGAATAGGGAGAAAAGTTTCAACAAAGAAGAGTTATACACATCTAAGAAGTCATTCTTTATTGTTAATTCAAGCAGGGGGCTTAGCTAGCCCTTTGTCTAATCAAATGAAGGCATTTGATACTTTGCCTATTCAAATTGATTTCCTCTTACAAACAAGCACAAATGACTGCTCAACAGAGCATTCATTGATATCACTCCCTAGAGGAGTACAGGCCAAAGGAGTCTGGAACTAACTCTATAGCCAACAATGGTCTCCAACTCATAACAGTCTTCTGCCCCAAACTCCTAAATGCTGAGATTATACATATGAGCCACCACTCCCATCTGAGGCTGCCAGTTCTTGAGTTCCCAGGTGCTGAGAACATGGACAAATATTTTGGACTCTAGTCTTGCTTTGGAATCCTAGCAGAAGGCTAGGAGGGCAAGGAGCTAGTGCAGGAACACAGACGCAAAGTAATCCAGGTCGTAGTCTCCTTGTCTCCCTGCTTCTTAAGGTTTTTCTGTTATTTTGACTTCTTCCTTTCCCTCTCCTCCACTATCAATGTTTATGCTTTTGATTTTTTTCTTCATCTTTTCATTTTAAAATTTCCCTTATGGTTGTGGCAGTGTTTAATTAGCATTTTCCTAGTGGGTAAAAATGTTGCACATGTTTTTGTGACTGACTTGTCATTTTTACTTTGGGTTTGCCTGTGCTTCCAATGGGGTGTTTCTTTTCTTTTAGTATGGTGTGACGTATATAAATAGAGATACAGATAGAGACAGACAGACAGACACAGGTAGCCCAGAAGTAAGCTGTCAGTACATTTTAATTCACAAGTATTTCCTTCTGTTTAGTGGTTTCCCATCCCTCTCATTCTTTTAACAGTTTCTTTTGAGGCACACAAATTTTCCTTTTTTAAATGAGGGCTGTCTTATTGCTGTTATTTTATGATTTTGTGCCCCTTTGCTGTTATTAAGGATTTGTTTGACACCGGGTCTCAACAAGCTTCACAAGCTAGCTTCAAATGTGATTCTTCACTGTGCGGGTAAGATGTAATCTCAAAGTAATTTTAATCTGCATTGACCTTATGCTAAAGACAGGAAACACTGTTCAAAATTCTTAGTAGCCATTTGTTTTTCTTCTTTTGAGAGCTGTGTGATCTGAGGGTAATGCTGGTCTTGTTGAAAAAGTTGAAAAGTGCTTTCAATTACAAGGTTGTGGAAGAGTTTATATAAATTCAGTATACTCCTTGCTAAAATCTTTGGCAAAATTCACTAATGACATTGTCTAGGCCTAGAGTTCTCTTCATAGAGAGGTTTTCAATTATGAGCTCAATTTATTTAATAGACAGAGGGCTATTAAGGTTATGATTTACTTTTGAGTGGGATTTTGAAGGTTTGTGGCTTTTTAAGTAATTGGTTGATTTCATCAAGAGCTCCAAGTCTATTAAATAAATTAATAGTTGGTATATTCTAAAACTGCTCATATTTCCCTTATTTCTCCTTGCAATATGTGTTGTATCTATGATAATGTTATTTTCATCTTCCTTATATTAATATTCTTTAGGTGCCTCACATATGCCAAGCAAACAGACTACCTGTGTGTTACATGTCAGCCTCTGATACTCATTAGTTTTGCCTTTTTTATTGTCCATATAGGTCTGGCTAAAGATTTTCCAGTCAGCCCCAGCCCCAGAGAATCAGGTTTAATTGCATTCTTTTCTTCGTTTTTCTTTTTCTTTTTAAAAAAATTTTCACTAACTGATACTTGGTTCTCTATTACATTTTTTCTCTACATTGTTTTTCTGTTTGTAGTTTCCTAGTACAGAATCCTTAAGGTAGACACTACTTTGAAACTCTTTCCTCTTTCTCCCCATCCCTTCCTACCTCCCTTTCTCCTTCTCTTCCTGGCTTTGTCTCTTTCCTCTAACGGGGTCATGATATCTAGCCCAGCCAAGCTTCAAACTTGTCATCACCAAGATTGTAGGTGTGTGTTACCATCCTTAGAGCCCACCCTTATTTATTTATTTATTTATTTATTTATTTATTTATTTATTTATGTTTTTTACCTTTTTAAATGTTTTTTAATTGAAAAATAAAATCATTCATATTACATCTCAATTGTTATCCCATCCCGTGCATCCTCCCATTCCTCCCTCCCTTCCTCTTTCACCCCATTCCCCTTCCCTATGACTGTGACTGAGGGGGACCTCCTCCTCCTGAACATGATGCTAGGGTATCACATCTCTTCTTGGTAGTTATTTGTCACCATAGATATCCTGCTTTATATGTGTTTAGTGACATTCTGAAAAATTTTAACATGTTATATCTTTATTTATATTCAGTTAAAATATTTCCCAAATCTTAGTTTTAATCCAAGAAATAATTTATTCCGAAAACCTCCTTCATTTTAGCTTGTAGACTTGGCAGCTAATCCAAAACAGAAGCTAGGAAATTAAAGATCAAGTCACTAATAGAATGAATGGTCTGCTGAGGGCCTCCTTCTTAGTTTTAGATTTCATCTTCCTTGCTGTGTATCATGACAGAAGGGGGTCAGGAGAGCCCTTTACAGTCTATTTTTGAGGGACACTATCTCATTCACCAAGACTCTGACTTTATGATGTAATCACCTCCCTAGCAAAGGCTCCTCCCAAATAAACAGCCTCCCAATGGAGACTGGATTTCAATACATACATTCTGGCAAGGCACAAATGTTCAACCTGTATAAGGCCACATATGTAAGAGAAGTGCTCAACAATAAAATGGATAATGCTTTGCTAATATACAGACAGAGCCATCAGGATGATGTCAGGTCAAGAGTCTAACTGTAGATTTAATGACTTCATCTCCTTGTTCAGAAAGCTTCCATGAAACTGAAATGCCTTTGGAACAAAGCTCATATACTTTACTGCATGAATTTGAAGCCCTTGTGGTCTGGTACTAGTTTATATTTTTGGCCTTACTTTCTACAGCTAATGGTCACTTGAACATTTGCCAACAACTTCTTTCCACATGTCCTGTGATGTTTCACTTTCCTTTCATAGCTTTTTTTCCCCTCTAAATGGACTAGTCTCTCACTTCTGCAACTTTCAGTTCTAAAGTTTATCTGAAGAACTGGTTCTTCCAGGAAGTTTTCCTGGGTTTCATTTATCTGAGCCCATCCCATTTGTTGCTGGCTTTTTATCTGAGGAACCTCTTATCTATCTATCCCTTTTTCCTGTATGGCATATGTAATTCTACTCCTGCTTGCAATCTCTCTTACTTTCCTTTCTACTAAATGTCCTTTCTCCCAATTAGAGAATAGCCTCTGTCTATAAAAACTTGAATAATTAGACTGAGTCCACTTAGAGAATTCAGGACTGCTTCCTATTTTAATGTCCTTGGTATTATTTACACTATCTTTCCCCCCATGTAGAGTGGTAACATCATGCAACTAAAGGTTACAACCCACAGTCTGTAGGCCCAGACAGGTTAAATATAGAGGAAGGGCCTAGGGGTGTGATGGACACATGGATCTCCCTGGGAGGGAGAAGTAGAATTGATTGTATGGGTGGATTGGGGGCAGTGGGGGTGGGGGACCAGAACAGGAATATCAGGTGGAAAGGGTGAGAGGAGATAAGGTATAGGGAAGGAATGTGGGAAGAGATGGCTGGAATTGGGAGGCATTAGAAGGATGCTATGAAAACTTAGTGCAGTGGAAACTTCCTAAAATATATGAAGGTGATCCTAATAAGGTCTCCTAATCATTGGGGAAAACAGAACCACTACTACTACCCATCTCTTTGCCCCCAAATAAGGCTTCTTGTACTGGGACTGGGTTGCATTCACTTGAGGTGTTGGCCAAGGGAAGGGTCCTATGGGAATCCCCAAATCAGATTACTGGGACTGTTGCTAATACAACCTGGTGCTCTCCACAAACTGACAGTAGGGTCGCATTGCTGAGAACAACACTATACAACTCGTTGAACATGGAGAAGTTGAGCTGGTGCCTACAGGGAGCTTTCACATATATTTTCTAGTGTCTTTGGTGCAGGAAGGAATTCTGTAGGCTACTAAAAGAAGAAACATAAGCACCAACCCAGACACAAAACCCTTGACCTACAATCTGTCCTGTCTGCAAGATATGTGAGGGCTATGGTGGCACAGGACTTGTGGTAGTAACCAAGCAATGTCTGATTTGACTTAAAGCCCATTCCATGAGTGGGGATCCATACCTGACACTGCTTGGGTGACCAAGAACCAGAGACATTATATCACAAGGACCTAGGGTAAAAGCAAACAGTACTGGTCTTTTAAAAATGTAACAATAAAATGACTCCTAATGATATTCTCCTATACTCATAGATCAATGTCGTACTCAGCCATAATCAGACAAGTTTCCTCCTATAGTAGATGGGAACAAATTCAGACATGACTCAGAGAGATAAGTCCTTGGAACACACAACTCTAAATGGGGTATCTCCATCAGGTCCTTCTCAGAGCTCAGGGCACTCCACACTAGAGGGAGCAGAAAGAGCCAAAGAAGATGGAGGGTACCAGGAGAACAACAACGACAACAAAGGATGGAAAGCAGAATTAGGATGGGGAACCATTCTGCCTTCCATAAAATTCCACCTGAACCTCATCTTCCATGTGCCATTCCAGCTATTTATTCAGGCCTTTACTTCTTTTATATACCATAAACTCTTAGTGTTCATCTTACTCACCACTGCACTATGCAAAATGCCTAGGACTGACTTAAGCTAAGAAATATTAGACTCTAATTGAAGATATGCAACAAAATGATGCTCCATAAAGGTATATATATATTTAATTTTGAACTTGTTGCAGATATTTCTGGGTGTTCACAAATCTGAGTGCATGCATCCTAGGATGCTGTATTGACAAAGTAGGAACTGAAATAGATGACTTGGTTTTATATGAGCTGCCATTTTATTGTTTCTGATGGTGTTTTAGTTAATTTTCCTGAATTTCTCAGGGATGCAATTGTGTGTGTGTGTGTGTGTGTGTGTGTGTGTGTGTGTGTGTGTATGAATCCAATTGCTTCATTCTGAAATCTATTCCATTTGGTTATATCTTTTATAAAACTGTATTAACAAATACTTCTAAATCGTGTTAAAATGATTAAACAAATATTGGGAATTTATTTTGTGATCATGACTCTAACACGTAAGTCCCTATTAGTTTACACGGTTTAAACTTTCACATAAGAGATGAAATTTTTATTCTTTTAAGATATTTAAATCTGTAATTTGAATATGAAAATAGAAGTGGAAGAAAATGGGTGGTTCAGGAGAGAAAGTGAAAGGAAATTATATAAAATTGTCCAAATGCTGTTTCTGAGGACACCGGTAAAATAAAACCATGCTATATTCATATACACTTTAGCCCTTCATAGGAATAAAGTAAATATCTATGGATTAGAATGAAAAAATATAAAATTATATATTAAAAACCAAGATACTAAAAAATTATTGAAATCTGAGCAGCAAGATCCTCAACACAACCTTATTCGTTAACTTAACAGACACAAGCTTGTGTTCTAGGAAGTATGGTTTTGTTTGACTCCAATGATTTTACCAGTCTATTTTTAAAGAGACTCGTAGTGACATTCTGCTATAGTAATAATTGACCAGTGCCTTACTCCGCATCAGAGAAGCTTCCTCCTGGAGCAGATTGGAACAAATACAGAGACCCACAGCCAGAAATTATGCAGGAAATCACAGGGTTTGGTACACTCAGCCCTAAATGGGATGTCTCCATCAAATTCTTCTGGATTTTGCTTTATATAAATTATTCGTCAATAGAGTGGGATTTTTAGTATATACAAAGCTCCCTTATCAAAGAAGCCTCTCTTTTCAGGAAATGGAGACTATCCACAGCCAGACCGATGCAGTTATCAATAGATCATGGAGAGCCCAGCCCCAATGGAGACAGCTACAACACAACTCCTGCACCTAAGGATCATGGAACATTACAGGAGAGAGGCTAGGAAGACTAAAAAAGCCAAAGGGCAAGGAAATGCACTATGAGGCACATTTGTCTTAGGGTTATCATTGCTGTGAGGAAACACCATGACCAAAAGCAACTTGGAGAAGAAAGGTTTTATTTGCCTTAAAATTCCATATTGTAGTCCATCACTGAAGGAAGTCAGGACAGGAACTCCATCAGGGCAGTCATAGATAAGTGCTGCTTATTGGCTTGCTCCCATGGTTTGTTCAGCTTGCTCCCTTATAGAACCCAGGACAACCAGCCCAGGAATGGCATCACCCACAATGCACTGGGCCCCTCCCATCAATCACTAATTAAGAAAATGCTCTACAGTCATATCTTTTTAAAAGTAATGATTATTCATTTTCTTTACATCTGGATTGCAGCTTTCCCTCCCTCCTCTCCCTCTCTCCCAATTCCTCCCTCTCTCATTCCCTCCACCTCATCCCCATCCTCCCCTTCTCCTCAGAAAAGGGGAGCCTTCCCATGGATATCAACCAGCCTTGGAATACCATGTTGCTGTAAGAGTAGGCTCATTTTCTGGGCTGGAGAGATGGCTCAGTGGTTAAGAGCAATGCCTGCTCTTCCAGAGGTCCTGAGTTCAATTCCCAGCAACCAGATGGTGGCTCACAACTATCTATAATGTGATCTGATACCCTCTTCTGCAGATAAAGCACTCATATGCAATAAATAAAATAAATAAATCTTTTAAAAAAAGAGTAGGCTCATTTTCTATTGAGGCTAGATAAGGCATCCCAGTTAGGGAAAAGGGATCCAGAGGCAGGCCAAAGAGTGAGAGACAGGTCCTGCTCCTCCTGTTAGGGACCCACATGAAGAGCCAGCTGCAGAGGGCCTAGGTCTGTCTGCTCTCTGGTTGATGAAAGGACTAGACAAACTCCATTTTGAAAAAGAAACTCCATTTTGTGTTAAACCTAGCCAAGGGCTGAACCCAGATTCCAGAAAAGCCACAAACTTGTCTAGACAGAAAAATATTCCCTAGCAACACAATCAGCTCACCTTGGGAAAGTCCAAATACACTCTCTGATGGTCAAACTGACCAGCAAGCAGGTAGTCTGGCACATAGCAACAAGCAATTAGAAGAAGCCAGGCAAAAGTTTGTAATGCCCCAGGACTGCTTCAACCAATCTTTTCTATAGGCCAACTTGCCCCTACACCTATTACACAACCATGAAATGCCAAGGCTTGTAACTCCCTGGTTGCAGCTTTTCTGCCCAAATGTCACCCAATCATATACTGTAAAACCCATTTCTTTGTCTAAAACCTATAAAAAAAAAACCCTCTTAATTGACATTAGAGGCCACTTCCTTGTGTCTGTTGTGCCAGTGCATGGGAGGGGTGGCCCGGGTTTGAACCTGTAATAAAGACTTCCTTGCCATTGCATTTGGACTTGGCTTTTGGGTGGTCTGTTCAGGGAGTCTCTCAAAATTCAGGCATAACACTTGGCAGTTCAGTCTCTATGAGCCCCAATGGGCCCTGGTTAGTTGATTGTGTCAATCTTTTTGTGGTATCTTTGACTCCTCTGGCTCCTTCAATCCTTCCTTTCTTCCACAAGATTCCCTAAGCTCCAGTTAATGTTTGGCTCTGGGTCCTGCATCAGTTTCCACCAGTTTCTAGGTGAAACTTCTCTGGTGAGAATTATGCTAGGCGCCTGCTTGCAAAGTAAACCAGAATGTCATTAATAGTGTCGGGGTGGGAGGAGGTGCAGCTTCCTTTCATGTCATGGTTCTCAAGCTGGGACAGTCATTGGTTGGCTCTTCCCTCAAATTCTTCTCCATCTTTTACCCCTGCACATTTTGTAGGCAGGACAAATCGTGGGTCAGAGGTTTTGTGGCTGGCCTGGTGTCCAATCCTTCCATTGGATGTCTTGCCTGGTTATAGGAGATGGCCAGTTCAGGCTCCACATTTCCTATTATTAGGAGTCTTATCTAGGGTCACCTTCATAGATTCCTGGGAGTTTCCATTGTCCTAGGTGTTCCAGAGATGCCTCCCAATCTAATTGTCTCTCTCAGTACTCTCTTCCTCCATCCTCCCCCACCTCATCTTTCC